>NC_083344.1:40993006-41295772 GCF_019175385.1 Lycium barbarum | reverse complement strand
ATACAAGCCGACAAGGCTATCACACTGACATACTATATACACGACTCGTCTACAAGCCTCTATGTAATTTGTGGTGGTACCATACAATTAGAATCAACAGAGAGACTACAAGGACCTAGCAACTCCAAACAAAAAGGGAGCTCACCAACCAGCTGATCCAATCATGTCTATTGGGGATTTTTATCTGTCTGTCGATCTGTACCTGCAGGTATGAATGTAGTTCCCCTGGAAAAAGGGAAGTCAGTACGAAACAATGTACTGAGTATGTAAGGCAAGGGATAGTTGAAACTGACCGAGACAATATAATCTGGAGGCCAAAAGATGCCCGAAATATCTCACATGACCTGTCTCATATGAAATGCAATATAATACTATTATATATGTCTCACTGACCAAGTGGCCAGGCAACCATAAAATCTCACTAGCCAAGTACCCAGGCAATGCAGGCAATCTGTCTCACTGACCCGTAGGCCAGGCAAAATAAAAATGTCTCACTGACCATGTGGCCAGGCTAAAGGAAAAATACACACACACACACACACACACACACACATATATATATATATATATATATATATATATATATATATATATATATATATATATATATATCATGCAGTAGATTGCGTATGCGGAAAAACACTGATACTGTAACGTGTCTCTTCTGTCTCTCTATAAACTCAAGGACATAGGGAGGGGATATGGCCCCTCGGAAAGAACAACACAATATTCAGAAACTATACAATAATACGATAAGCTCTATTTTGACATCTCTCTAGTCATAACGGTTCTTTGCAGTCCTACTATAGATGGAATCATGCCAAGAAAAGAAGGAACAACCGTAACATGCCTTTTCAGTCTTCTATTACTTAACGTTTATTCTCCTGAGCTCGTAAATCTATATTCAAGAGAAATCATACTTCTGTTAGGCTTATCGTCATATGCCTATCTTAAGTCTTTAAATTAAACTCCTTTTAGAAACTGCCAAAATTCGGGCAGCATCTCCCCTGTTTATATCCCTAGCCCGAAATCACAATACTAACAACCAACAACAACAACAACAATACCAACATCAACAACAACGTTATCAATACCAATATGCTCCATAAAGCATCCCTCACAATGTTTTCCAAATTTCTCAATTAACGAACTTGTTATATGACTATTTAATAACCTTATCTCCGTAAATAAACTCAAATCAATATCAATAAAGGAAGATTCATACCTTACCTCCTCTAGAACCATAATATCTTCACTTTCCACCTTGAATTCAAACCAAGACTCGCAGCAATACGATTTTGTAATCGCAACTATACGTTGTCTGGACCAGAATTCGGAGATTATACTTAATTTGCGTTAAAATTTGATGATGGGAGGTTGGGGGAAATTTCCAGAATATTTGGGAGGTTTGGAGGGGTGTTTGGATGACAAATGAGGGGGTTAGCCCCCTTTTATAAAGTTCTAGAGTCGGGTTGCACCGACCTAGGATTTACTTAGTGCGTTCGCGCCACCCTGGGGCGCGTTCACGCTGAGTTGCTACCTGCTCCTCTGCGTGTTCGCGCCACTCCTAGGCGCGTTCGCAGGGTTATTCCCTCCCCTGACAGTCTGCCTTAAAATGCTCATAACATTTGATTCCGATGTCGGATTGATGTCGAAGATATTCCTAAGACAGCTCAAAAATCCTCATATGCTTAAAGATATTCTTTCTCCAATTTGGACCAAAATTTTCCCCCATCTTTTTTTCCAAAGTTCCAACAAACTTAATTTCCTTAATCCACTTGCCCTCCAATGCTTCCCTAGCTTATTATTTGAACTTAATCCCTCATAATCATAAGGTAGGCGCATACAATCTCATATATCCTAGAAGGTACTCCAGTATCCACAATTACACAACTAACACCTAACGAATCTTAACGTACCAAACTACGAGGTGTAACACTTGTTGCCATGTGTGTGATATTGGACTTGGACTTAGTTGTCATATTGTTTTGATACGGTTGCCGCTAACTTATCTTGACATTATCTTGGATAGAGGAGAGGTCCTGACTTGATATTGATATTGTGATATGTGTCCATGTGTGGCACGATTGGGAATTGATTATGATTTACACTTGAGATTGATATCATGCATATCATTCATACATTCTACATGACTCATTGATATGAACTGTGATTTGATATTAATAAGGATAAGAGTGGGAGTGAAACATCCGAGGCTTCTTATTATGGTGTTTGCTACATGCATATTTCATATGGTATCTGTTGCATATATTATATGGTGTTACCTATGTGGTGTGAAGGAAAATTGTTCCGGACGTAGCACTGCACATATTTGGGAATGAGATTGTATTGGTAGTTGATTTACATATGTGGTTGTGTTTATTCACCCTCATGATTATTGTTGAATTGTCATTCATGCATGGCACTCTATCAGAAATAATGGAAATAGGGAACCCACGCAAACGAACAACCTCGCGGATATAAATCTGGGCCACATTCTGAGCAGTGTAGGTAATCTGAACCGGTATGAAATGGGCATACTTAGTAAACCTATCAACAATGACCCAAATCGAATCAACCTTGCCCAAGGTCTTCGGAAGACCAACAACAAAATCCATGGCTATCCTCTCCCCACGTCCACTCAGGTATAGGCATCCTCTGAAGCATACCCCAAGTCTCTGGTGCTCATACTTAACCTGCTGATAGCTTAGACACTGCGAAACAAAATCAACAATATCACGCTTCATCCTAGCCCACCAGTAGTGGTGCCTCAAGTCACGATACATTTTGGTAGCACCAGGATGAATAGAATATCTAGTGTGGGACTCCTCCAAAATCATCCGAATCAAGTCATCAACACGAGGAACGCAAACACGACCCTTGATCCTCAAGTCCCCCTCACTATCAATCATGGCATCCTTGGTCTCACTACTCAAAACCTTATCATGAATCTTGCATAATCCTGTATCCTCGAAATGCTTTGCTTTAATCTCGTCCAGAAGTGACGATCTCGCCTCAACACAAGCCAGCACCCTACCTGAATCAGACATATCAAGCCTTACAAACCTGTTAGCCAGGGTCTGAACCTCCATGGCTAACGGATGCTCCGAAATGATCAAGCAAGCCAAACTACCCATAATAGCTGACTTCCAGCTCAAGGCATCTGCTACCACGTTTGCCTTACCCGGATGATATAGAATGGTAGTGTCATAATCCATAAGCAATTCCATCTATCTCCGCTACTTAGAATTAAGATCCCTCTGAGTAAACACATGCTAAAGACTGCAGTGATCGGTGAATATCTCGCAATGGACACCATAGAGATAGTGCCTCTAAATATTCAAAGCAAAAACCACCGCTGCCAACTCCAAATCGTGCGTAGGATTGTTCTTTTCATGAAACTTCAGCTGTCTGGAAGCATAGGTAATAACTTTCTTTTCCTGCATGAACATAGCATCCAAACCAGAACGAGAAGCGGCACAATAAACCACAAAGTCCTTGCCCTCCACAGATGCTAGAATCAGAGCTGTAGTCAATAAAGTCTTGAGCTTTTAAAACTCTACTCACACTCGTCAGACCGCTAAAAAGGTACTTCTTTCTGAGTCAAACGGGTCAAATGCGAAGCTATAGAAGCAAACCCCTTCACGAACCAATGGTAGTAACTAGCCAAACCCACGAAGCTGCGAATCTCTATTATGAAGTGGGCCTAGCCCAATCTCTCACTGCCTCAATCTTCTTAGAATCCACCATAATCCTCGCTTTCAAAACCATATGACCCAAGAAAGATACAGAATCAAGTAGAAACTCACACTTGGAGAACTTAGCATGCAATTCCATGTCATTCAGCAACCCAAGAACAATCCTCAAGTGTTTCGCGTGATCCTCTTTACTCCGCAAGTAAACCAGAATGTCATCAATGAACACTATCACAAAAGAATCCAAGTATGGCTTAAAAATTCTATTCATCAATTCTATAAAAGCAGCTGGGGCATTAGTAAGCCCGAATGACATAACAAGAAACTCATAATACCCATATCGAGTCCTAAAAGCTGTCTTAGGAATATCTTTGGCTCGAATCTTTAGCTGATGGTAATTCGATCTCAGATCCATCTTAGAAAATATTGTAGCCCCCTGAAGCTGGTCAACTAGATCATCAATACGAGGAATGGGGTACTTGTTCCGAATGGTGACTTTATTCAGCTAGCGGTAATTAATGCACATCCTTATAATCCTATCCTTCTTCTTCACGAAAAACACAGAAGCGCCCAAAGGAGAGATGCTTGGTCTGATAAATGCCTTACTCAAAAGACCCTGAAGTTGCTCTTTTAACTCCCTTAACTCCGCTGGTGCCATCCAATATAGCGGAATAGATATAGGGGGAGTCCCTGGCTCTAAATAAATACAAAAATCAATATCACGGTCGGGCGGCCTACCTGGCAAGTTCGCGGGAAACACCTCCGCAAACTCACACACCACAGGAACTGACTAAAGAGATGGAGCATCAGCATTGGTATCACGAATATGCGCCAAAAAAGCCAAGCACCCTCTATCAACTAACTTTTTAGTGCGAAGTAAAGAAATTATCTTCTATGGGGACTAGGGGTACCCTTCCACTCAAGTCTAGACATAACCGACATAGCTAAAGTGACTGTCTTGGCATGACAGTCCAGAATCGGATGGTAAGGAGCTAGACAACTCAAACCCAGAATAACATCAAAATCTACCATCTCAAGAATCACTAAATCAACCCATGTACCATACCCCATAAATGTGACAATGCAAGACCGGTATACTCTATCTACAACCACAGAATCTCCAACTGGAGTAGATACATGAATAGGGGCATCAAGCAAATCACAAATCGTCAAGACCCATAGAGAAATACGTGGAAACATAAGAGAATGTAGAACCCGAATCAAACAACACAGAAGCCATCCGGTGACAGAATGAGATGTTACTTGTAATGACGGCATCCGAACCCTCAGCCTCTGATATGACAGGAAAGGCATAGCAATGAACCCATCCGCCACTAGCCTGCGAATCTCCACAATCACCCTGTCCTCTCTGAGCTCCACCCCTACTGTGCTGATGTCCACCTCTGCCTGACTAGGATCCACCTCTACTGGACTGGGTGCCACCTTTACCAGCTGTGTGGCCACCACGTCAAATCTGAGCACGGTCCCTACCATACGAGTCTCCCCCTCTAGCTGCTGAACTGGAGCCCTGGGAGGCTGATACCGAGCGCCCTAGCCACCCTGTCTAAGTCTGGGACAATTTCTCTTGAAATGCCCCTACTATCCATACTCAAATCATTCACGGTCTAGCGTAGGCCGCTGAACAGAAACAAATGAAGCAAATAACCACCATGGTCTGAAAATCGGGGTTGTGAACCCCTAGCTGGAAGAGTAATGACTGGCCCCTAATAGGCCTCCAGCAGAAACTTGCATAGCGAACTGAACAAAATGTCCCGAATAAACCTGAGAATTCTATCCTCGGGAGAATGAGCCACTGAAATTACCACCCTTTGTCACGACCCAACCAGAGGGCTATGACGGGTACCCGGAGCTACTCTACCAAGCACCTCTTGTCATACTTTCATAAATCATATCTAGGTGAGCCACATGGCTAACTCATAATTTTCCACAAATGAAAAAGGCACAAGTTCCATCGAACGTAGACACATCTATATAAACATCAGTCATTATGCCCATAAATACAAGCCGACAAGGTTATCAAAATGATATACAAAACATAAGTCGACAAGGCTATGGACATCTAGCTAGGTACATCTCTCTACGAGCCTCTATATGGAGTATGTAATATCGTAAAGACGGGATTGGACCCGCCATGCCCATATATGTACACAAAAGAATAATACCAACTACTGTATCTCCAAATAAAAAGGAGAACTTCTATACAATCACCGACGAAGCAGCCTACAGATATGGTCTGTCTCCTTGTCTACCGGCGGGAATGAACCCAGCATCCACAAACAAAAAGATGTCAGCACGAATAACGTACTGAGTATGTAAGACATGAACAGTAACATGATGAAAGCATGAAGATAACATAAGATAAGGATCCGTCCATTGAAATTTAGCTGCTTTCTGAGTCAGCTTTGTCAATGGTGCAGAAATTGAAGAAACACCTTCTACAAATCTTCTGTAATAACCTGCCAAGCCTAGAAAACTAGTAACCTCATAGGTGTTGTAGGTCTCTACCAAGTCTTCACGGCTTCAATCTTCTGGGTATCGACCCGAATACTATCAGCTGAAATAACATGCCCCATAAAGGTCACATATTTTAACCAAAACTCACATTTTGAAATTTTTTGATATAGTTCCCGAGCCTAAAGGACTCTAAGGGTACTACGTAAATGATTCGCATGTTCTGCCTTGGATCGAGAATATACCAGAATATCATAGATTAACACAATCACAAACGAGTCTAGGAAAGGTCTGAATACACTGTTCATAAAATCCATGAATACTGCCGGTGTATTAGTCAATCTAAGCGACATTAACCGAAATTCAAAGTGACCATATGGAGTTCTGGAGGCCGTCTTAGGAATATCTTTCTCCCTAACTCTCACCTGGTGATACCCCGATCTCAGGTCTATCTTTGAGAACTATTTACACCCTGCAATTGATCGAATAAATCATCGATCCTTGGAAGGGGATACTTATTCTTTATCTTCACCTTATTCAACTGCTTGTAGTCAATGCAAATTCGCAAGGAACCATCGTTATTTCTTACAAACAACACAGGTGCTCCCCATGGGGACGAACTAGGCCTAATAAAGCCTTCCTCAAGTAGATCTTTTAATTGCTCCTTCAAATCCCTCAATTCTGCAAGAGCTATTCTATAAGGAGGAATAGATATTGTTTTAGTATCCGGTAGCGAATCAATAGTGAAATCAATCTCTCGTTCGGGTGGAAAGCTTGGAAGCTTATTCGGAAACACATTTGAAAACTCATTCACTATAGGGACAAATTGAAGTGTTGGTGACTTTCCTTCCGCATCCTGAACCCGGACTAAGTGATATATATAACCTTTATCAATCATCTTTCTTTCCTTGAGATAGGAAATAAACCTACATCTCGGAGACGCTGTATTACCTTTCCATTTTAGAACCGGCTTTCCTGGGAACTAGAAATGAACCATCTTCATTCTACAATCAACATTGGCAGAATAAGAAGCCAACCAATCCATACCCATAATAACATCAAAATCTATAATTCTTAGCTCAATTAAATCATCCATAGTATGGCGGTCACAAACTACAACTACACAATTCCTATATACCTGATTAGCTTCCACTGGGTCACCAACCGGTGTAGACACTTCTAAAGGTTTAATCGTCTCAGGTTTCACCCCAATACGGTTGGCAATAAAAGGAGTAATATATGACAATGTAGAGCCCAAATCAATCAATGCATATATGTCATAGGAAGATACTGATAATATACTTGTGACAACATCGGAAGAAGACTCGAGATCCTATCGCCCAGCCAGTGTATAAATACGGTGCTGAGGACCACTCGAACTGGGCGCTCCTCCTCTACCTCTACCACGACCTGCTGGGGTCTATTAGCTTTGCCTTGGAGGACGTACGCAAGATGAAGAACCAACTGTTGATCCTGTGGGCTGAACCATACCTCTACCACCTCTCGATGGACAGTCACGCACAATATGGCCTGGCTGACCGCAGGCATAACAAACATCTAAACCTAATAGACACTGTCCCCAATGTGGCTTCCTGCACTGAGTATATTGCGGTAAGGGTGGTCTCATCCGGCCTGAATCACCTCTATACTGAGAACCCGAGACCCTAAAACTCTGACTCGATACGGAGTGAATATGTTAATCAAATCTCTGGCCTGCAAATCGTGAAGGTGCACTAGTCGCTGAATGGCCTGAGTGTCTAGAGTATTGCTGCCTCTGACCTCCTCTAAACTCACTAACAAGACCTGAGGATCTAGTCCTCTTGCTATAACCCCTATCACATTCACGCTCATTCCCCCGCTGTTGCTGCCGCTTTTCTAAATTTGGGGCATGGGCATGAATGTGAGAAATATCCATACCATCCTAAAGTGAGGCCGTCAAAAACTTATCGATCAAATGTGGCCCTAAACCATTCACAAACCTGCGCACGCGATCCCCCATATCAGCTACCATGGCTGGTGCATACCTAGCCAAAGAATTAAAATGGAGGCTATACTCTAGAGCACTCATACTCCCTTGTCTAATTCAGGAACCTGTCAGCTCTGGCGGTAAATAGTGTCTTAGGAAAGCGTCTATAAACTCTTGCCATATCGGTGGAGGTGCGTTAACTCCTCTAGAAGATATCCACACAGCATACCAATGAACCGCAACATCCCATAATCTATATGAGGCCAACTCTACCAACTCAATGAAGCTCTGCGGGTCCTCATCCAGTTGTGACCCAAAGAATTCTGGAGGGTTCAAACTAATGAAATCACGGGCTTTGCCACTGATAGATCTATCATTATGACCCGTACCTTTCCGCTGGGCCTGAGCGGTAACTAACTGTGTCAGGAAATGAATGGCCTCTCTCATCTCTTGGCCTGAGCCATCTGGTGGAGGAACTGTAGGTGCTGGAGCTGGAGCTGAGGCTTCTTCGTGCTTCTCTGAAGTAGGCGATGAGTGAGAGGACCAAGATGGAACCTCATTCTGGGACTCGCCCTCATCTACCTCTATAGGCGGTACCCATTCAGTCCTCCTACCTGCCACTGTCTTGTCCTTTTGGGATGCTGTAGCTTTTCTCTTCACAAGCATTGCTGAAACATAACATACGGTTAAGAAAAGGAAAATTCTTATATCATATCTCTATTGCACGATCTATGATGAGGAAAAAAGGTCAATCATTCCTAAATGCTTGCAGCCTCCTGTTTATAGGTGTTGCGCGCTTCACACCCATAAACAAGACTCTACTGGACATGGCTCGTAAACAAACCCTAGGACAAACTGCCCTGATACCACTTTTGTCACAACCCAAACAGAGGGCCATGACGGGCACCCGGAGCTACTCTACCGAGTACCTCTTGTTATACTTTCGTAAATCATATCTAGGTGAGCCACATGGCTAACTCATAATTTTCCACAAACGAAAAGGGCACAAGTTCCATCGAACGTAGACACATCTATATAAACATCAGTCATTATGCCCATAAATACAAGCCGACAAGGTTATCAAAATGATATACAAAACATAAGCCGACAAGGCTATGGACATCTAGCTAGGTACATCTCTCTACGAGCCTCTATATGGACACAAAAGAATAATACCAACTACTGCAGCTCTGGATCAAAAAGAGCACTTCTATACAATCAACGACAAGGCAACCTACAGGTCTGGTCTGTCTCCCTGTCTACTTGCGGGCATGAACGCAGCGTCCACAAACAAAAAGATGTCAGTACGAACAATGTACTGAGTATGTAAGGCATGAACAGTAACATGAATAAAGCATGAAGATAACATAAGAGAAGGAGAACATTTTATACCTCATAATACCTCTTAAGATGATTGTCATGTATACTTAACCTTTCTCTAAGGGAGCATTTCATACATATACATATAACGATACCATACCCGACCATGTAGGTTCGGTGTCACTCATACCCGGCCATAGCAAGGCTCGGTGTTTTCCGTACCCGACCATAACAAGGCTCAGTGTTAGCCATACCCAACTGCAGTGTTGTGTGTGCAATAAATATCATATCCGGCTATATAAGCTCGGTGTTACAACATAGCCATATATATATATATATATATATATATATATATATATATATATATATATATATATATATAGACACACACACATTTATGAATGCACAAGTAAAAGCAATGTCATCATCATCATCACTATATCTTTCCTTAGAAGGTCAACGACGATGAACAAGACCATGAAAACTTTGAGAATCGCGAGCTTCTAGCATTTCTAGGAATTAGAACATTATGAATATCATAGATGGATTTACGATGAGGAAATCATGCCTTTACAAAGAAAGGTTAGCCTTACATACCTTTTCGTCTCCGTATTTACTTAATGTTTTCCTCCAAAGTTTGAAAAATCTACACTCAAGCGGATTCATACTAAGTTTAAGTCTTAAAAACACTCTTAAGTTCAAACTAGAATAATTAACGAGCTAATGAAATTTGGGCAGCACTTCCTCTATTTATGGACTTCCACCATATTACAAAACAACTAACAACAACAACAACATCCACAATATCATAATCAAGTAGTTATATTAAATTTAATCTCAAAACTCATTCTCATAATCAATTTATATCAACAACTTCAACACAACCCCTTGTACACTTGTATATAGCACACCCTCATCATCACTATTACCCCTCATAACAAGGCTATACTCAAAACATTCTAACAATTATAACTCAAGTTAATTTACTACTCAAAATGTCATCAAATCCATATTTGAACTTCCTCTTTCACTTTCTTCCCTCAATCAAGTTGTTCAACAAGCAAGCATTCTCAATAACATGAAATAGATACGAAAACTGACCTTTTATCACATAAAAATAAGCTTTGGATCAATTTATTCCACTTGAGTGAAACCTCCAACTTCAACAACCAAGAAATTCTTGGACTCTACAAACCGTAGTGAGCCTCCCAACACTTGAATCCCTTGATTTTCACCTTTCAATCCTTGATTTTACTTGGGTTTGGTTGGATATGCTTAGAAGAAGGTTCTAGAACTTTAATAGACTTGGGAAATTTTGGAAATGAGTTAAAATGACTAAGGGTCGGGTATATATAAAAAAGAGAAAACTGGTACCGACCCAGATTTACGGTCCACTTTTACGGACCGTAAAAATTATACGGTCCGTATAATTGGAGCGTAAAATCCAAGCAGTTGCTTACCCCTCCTGGAAACAATTTACGGTGGGATTCAGCCAGATATACGGTCTGTGTATCCAACCGTAAAACCCACTTTTTCCTGAAACATAGTCTCGTTGATTTGTTCAACTTTTAACCATTCCAATACCTGCTAAACATGAACTTAACCCCTTATAACTATAAGATAAACTCATCCAATCTCATTAAACCTTGATAACCACCCGTATCCAAGACTAGAACCGCTAACGCACGACGAATCTTAATGTACAAAACCATAGGGTGTAACAGCCTTGCGGGTCTTCTTCTCTGCATACTTGTTATTACCATCCTACCTAACACCTTTGGCGGTCCTAACATAATCCACAACCTCCTGGAAAGAAGAACCTGAAGCCATAAGCTAAAGAGCTGACAACTGAAGAGCAGTGTTCAACCCTTTCACAAATCTCCTAACTCTCTCCTCCTCAGTAGGTAATAGCTGGAGAGCATAACGAGACAAAGAATGGAAATGGGATCATAAGCAGCAACTGATGAATTATCCTATTCAATGTTACTGAATTCATCACATCTCCTATCCCTCAAAGTACGCGCAATGTACTTGTCCAAGAATACTGAATAGAACTGAGTCCAAGTCAATGGAGGCAACCCAGCTAGTCTACACTCCACATAAGCCCTCCACCATAACTTGGCAACACCCAAAAGCTGGAAGGTCACAAACTCAACACCATACTTATCAACCACCCCAACTTATGGAGCCTCTCATGACAGTCAATAATGACCTCATAAGCATCCTCAGTCTCAGTGCCATAGAAAACTTGTGGCTTCATCTTAGTAACCTCCAAAACAAATCATGCTCCTCAATGGTCATAACTGGCCCTGCCACTAGTCTAGGAAATACCTCAGGTCCTGGAGTCTCATCTAAACGTGAAGCCACAGATGCAGCATGTTGTGCCCTTGAAGCATGAATCCTCACCATCACTGAGAGAATAGAATTAAAAGTCAGATACCAATTGGAATTAAGTAGCACGAAAGAAAGAACTTGAATTTTCCTAGTGTCCCAAAGCCTCTGGAAGCTAAGTACATACGTCTCTGTACCGATCCGCAAGATTCTACTAGACATGTCCTTTTAAAATGAGATCGATGAACCTAGGGCTCGGATACCAACTTTGTCATGACCCAACCCGTCATGATGGCACCCACACCAAACCCCCTAGTGGGTGAACCATTCTCTGAACCAAATTCTAATTCACTTAGCCAATTATAATTCAATAACAAAAGTATAATCATAAACTATCTAGTCATGCCATAATTAAATAAAAGTGCGAAATTCTAAACTATTACAACCCCAAAGATCCGAAACTCATCGTACAAGGACTCTAAAATAGAAAGTTGTCTAAAGAATAAATAACTGTCTATAAGTGTCATAATGTCTAGAAAGTAAGTAGACATCAATAATGAAAGATCTTCAAGCGGCATAGCATAGATAGGAGCTCACCCTCTAATCTGAACGGGAAATGGCCTCAGGCTACGTCCACAGTTATGGTCCATATAACTAAATACGGACCGTACTTCCTGATCGTATTTCTTTGATGGCACAAAATAATGAGTAACTTTTTTGTTTATCATCTATACGACCCAAGAGTACGGTCTGTATAATTAAATATGGGCTATCTTTCTGCCTCTCACACTTAACTTTTCCTGCATTATAGTCCTACACCAAAGCAAACGTCAAACCCCACAAAAGCTACTAAAACTACAAAATGCAAAAAAAGTAAGAAACAACATTTAACGACCCTAAGTAAGTTTCCGAAGGCAATTGCAATAAAAGATAGGTTATGCTCCATAATGAATAATTATAGGTTTTGGAAATGTGAAAAGTTGCAGGTTTGCATTCTGGCCAGTTGGTCGTAAAATGAAATACGGACCGTAAAGTGGTATACGGTCCGTAAACTGCCATGTCGTATTTTGGCTTCCAAAACTTCAACTTTTTGCCAAATGATCAAATGGTTAAATACGACCTGGAATACGGACAGTAAAGTGGTTTACGGCCCGTAAACCATGATCGTAAATCACCATGTTTCAGCCTGCGTTTCTGGTTCTGTTATGATTAAATACGACCACGAAGGACGGTCCGTAAACTGGAATACGGACCGTAAACCAAGTTTACGACCACTGTGCTGTTCACTTAAGATCAGATTTTTGGGTTATTAAATAAGGGACCAAGTTTATTATTTCATTTCCACATTTCATACCTTCTCTCTAAAACATCTCTCTACATTTATTCCACAAGATTTCATGGATTATTTGTCATCAACAACACAAATCAAGTGAATCAAGTGTAAGGAAACCCATTAAGATCATTCAAGTCAAGAAAATCTTATTGAAGGAAAACTAAGGTTTTTGCTCAAGTGGAGTATTTCGACCAAGGCTCGTTCCTACTACATCTAAGGTAAGATTTATGGTATATATATATGTTGTTTAAGATATTTGAGAGTTAAAATTCTTGGACATTAGATGAGTATAGAAAAATGGGCCATGAATGATGAATAGTGACATTTTGAGAGATAGTTTGAATTGAACCATGATTCTTGTTGTGTTGTGATATGAATGTGTTATAAATGATGTTAAGACCATGAAAATGGGCATTTTATATGAATGGACGAAGTCGGGTGATATGACCATGAATATGGGTGAATTGGGAGCGAATTGAGAAATCTAGATAATGTGGTTAACGTAAATGATTAATGGCCATTATTATGGTATTGTGAATGTATTGTTGACGTTTGGGAGTTGAATTACGATATGGAGGAATGTTGTATAAATAAAGAAGATGCTGTCCGATTTTCTCTAGCTTTAGCAATGTGTGCTAGTTGTCGATTCTAACGATAGTATGACTTTAATGAAGGTATAAACGCAACCGTTGAAAGGGAACGTGCAAGTGGTAAATGGTCGAACGGAAAAGGTATGTAAGGCTAACCCTTCTTTCATAAGGCATGGTTCTTTGGACAAACATCTAAATCTTCCATAAGTCTGTGATGTCTCATAAATGTTTCGATCTTCCGAGCTATTAAGCTCACGATTCTTGATGTGCTACGATTGTACTATGTTCCTTGTATGATGAGTTAGCCTATAAAGATAAGTGTGATGAATGATGTTAATAGTGATAATGATATTGATCACGACTATAATGGTAACAGCGATGATGATGACGATGACGATGATGATAGTAATGATAATAGTAAAGATGCTTATGAGCTATATGTATGTATGCCCTTGTATGGCTACTATGAAACACCGAGCTTATATGGCTCGGTAGTATATGTATAGATGTATATGTATGTATGTTTACGTAACGCGCGCACACCATTGCAGTTGGGTACTGAGCCTTGGTAGGGCCAGGTATGTGTAACATTGAGCCTTGGTTGGCCAGATATGTATGACCACCGAGCCTAGCTATGGTCAGGTACGTGAAACACCGAACCTACGGGGTCGGGTATGTTAAGTAAATGCTATGTATATGATATGATTATGTATAGGATATGAATACGAATATGATATGACTATGTATATGAATGTGAATAAGGGCATGTATAGGAATACGAGTACAAGTATGGTACGGGTATTATTATGTGTACGGATAATGATGTATGTACACAAACACGTATTAGACATGGAAAGTTCCTAAGAAAGGCAAGCAAGTGCATATGACGATGATATTGCCATCTCCCATTCGATGTTATTTCTTATGTTGCTATCTATGCTTCTATATTGATATTGATCATGCTTTACATACTTAGTACATTCTTCGTACTGACGTCCTTTTGCTTGTGGACACTGCGTCAAGCCCGCAGGTGCACAGGAAGACAGGCTCGATCCACAGCTGCTTACTCAGAGATTACATAGCAGAGCTCCATTTCATTCAGAGCCATAGCTTTTGGGTACTTGTTATTTTGTGTATATGATTATGGGCATAGCGGGGTCTTGTCCAGCTCATGTGATATGTTATACTCTTCTTAGAGGCTCGTAGTCACTTGTATATGGTTAGATATGTCGGGCCTTGTCGGCCCATATTTTGTATATCATTTTGATAGCCTTGTCGGCTTATGTACGTTGATGTAGCATAGATGCCAATCATTATATAAAGGCATTGTCGTCCAATGGGACTAGTATGATGAATGAATAGATTCATATGCTTAATTGTATGGCTCACCTAGATGTAAGCATAAGTGTAAGCCAAGGGGCGCCCGGGTGGGCTAGCACCGGGCGTCCGTCGCGGTCCCCTAGACGGGTCGTGACAAAAGTGGTATCTGAGCAGTTCAGTCCTAAGGTATGTCTACGAGCCGTGTCTAGTAGAGTCTTGGTTATGGGTGTGTTGCGCGCCACACTTATAAGCAAGAAACTGCGGACATTTTAGGAATAAATGACCTTCTTTATTCATAAGAATCGTGCAATAGAGCTATGATATAAGAAATTCTTGTTCCTTAATCGTGTGTTGTATATTTCAGAAATGCCTAGAAAGAGAAAAGCTACGGCAGCCCAAAAGGGCAAGACGGTGGCAGAAAAGCGGGCTGAAAGAGCACCGCCACCGGTAGTAGAGGAAAGTGAGTCCCAAAGTGCGGCTCAGTCTCAGTCCTCCCGTTTAGTGCCTACATTAGAGGAGTGTGAGGGAGCCTCAGCCCCAGCTCCAGCACCTCCAGCTCCTGCACCTCCAGCTCCTCCACCGGATGCTTCGGGCCATGATGTGAAAGAGGCCATTAATTTTCTGACTCAATTGGTTGCGGCCTAGACTCAGAGGCAAAGTTCAGGGCAAAGTGATAGGGCTGTTAGTGCAAGGGCCTGCGACTTCATTACTTTGAACCCTCCGGAATTCTTCGGGTCAAAGCCGGAAGAGGACCCTCAGGATTTTATCGATGGTATGTTGAGGACGCTATGATTGATACATGCTTCGGACACCGAGTCGGTAGAGTTAGCGTCATATAGATTGAGAGATATCTCGATCCAATGGTATACGGGTTGGATGGCTTCACGGGGAGCCAATGCACCTCCCCCGGTATGGCAGGAGTTAGTTGATGCTTTCCTCTGACATTATATGCCTCCAGAGGTTCGGCGAGCTAGGGCCGATAAATTCTTGAATTTGAGGCAAGGTAGCATGAGTGCTTTAGAGTACAGTCTCCGCTTCAATTCCTTGGCTAGGTATGCTTCGGCCATGGTAGCGGATATGGGTGACATAGTTCACCGCTTTGTAAAGGGCCTAGGGCCGCATTTGATGGATAGGTGCTTGACTGTGTTCCTTCAGGACAATATGGATATTGCACGCATTCAGGCCCATGCTCAGAACTTAGAAGAAAGCATGCAACAGCAAAGAAGTGAACGCGAGCAAGATAGGGGCCATAGCAAGAGGGCCAGATCTTCGGGTCCGACGAGTGAGTTTAGAGGTGGGCACAGGCAGTAGTTTCCTAGGCATTCAGGCTATTCTATGACCAGTGCACCTCCACGGTTTTCAGGCCAGAGATTTGATAAATCTGCTCGTGCAGGGCCGAGTCCGAGTTCTTCGAGGTCCCAGTTTAGAGGTGATTCAGGTCAGGCAAGGCCACCCATACCACGATGTTCCCTGTATGGGAAGTTGCATTGGGGTCAATGCCGATTGGGTTCATAAGGTTGTTATTCATGTGGTTGACCAGGCCACATTATGCGTGATTGCCCTTCGATTCATGGTAGAGGTAGGACCCAGCCTTCAAGGTCAGTAACCGGATCTTCATCTTCCATGCGCCCTATGGGGCCAGGTTCACATGGGCCAGTCGGCCATGGTAGAGGCAGAGGGATAGTTCCCAGTTCTAGCGGTCCTCAGCATCGTGTTTATGCTTTGGCTGGACGCCAAGATCTCGAGTCTTCTCTTGATATGGTCACAGGTATATTATCATTATTCTCTCATGATGTATATGCTTTGATTGATCCGTGCTCCACATTGTCATATGTTACTCCATATATTGCGGGTCGATTTAGGGTCGAGCCTGAGTCGATCAAACCTTTTGAGGTGTCTACACCCGTTAGTGAATCGGTAATAGCTAGCCGTGTATATAGAAATTGCATAGTTTTGATTTATGACTGTCGTACTATAGTCGACTTGCATGAGCTAAAGATGGTAGACTTTGATGTCATTATGTGATGGATTGGTTGGCTTCTTGTTATGCCAATGTCGATTGCAGAATGAAAATGGTTCGCTTCCAATTTCTGGGGGAACCAGTCTTAGAATGGAAAGGGAATACGGCGTCGTCGAAGGGCAGGTTTATTTCCTATCTAAAGTCAAGGAAAATGATCATGAAAGGTTGCATTTATCATCTAGTTCGGGTTCAAGATGTAGAAGTTGAATCGCCGACTCTTCAGTCAGTTCCCGTAGTAAATGAATTTCCAGATGTGTTCCCGGAAGAGCTTCCAGGCCTTCCTCCCGAGCGGGAGATTGATTTCGCAATTGACGTTTCGCCGGGAACCAAGCCCATATCTATTCCTCCTTATAGAATGGCTCCCGCAGAATTGAAAGAGTTGAAGGAGCAATTGAAGGACTTGCTTGAGAAAGGCTTTATTAGGCCTTGTTTGTCCGAAAGAAAGATGGATCCTTGAGAATGTGCATTGATTACCGGCAATTGAATAAGGTGACAATTAAGAACAAGTATCCTCTTCCGAGGATTGATGACTTATTTGATCAATTGCAAGGTGCCAAATGGTTTTCAAAGATTGATTTGAGGTCCGGCTATCATCAAGTGAGAGTTAGGGAGAAAGATATCCCTAAGACAGCCTTTAGAGCAATATATGGTCATTTTGAGTTCCGCGTGATGACATTTGGGATAACTAATGCGCCGGCGGCATTTATGGATCTGATGAATAATGTGTTCAGGCCTTTTCTGGATTTATTTGTGATCGTATTTATCGACGACATCTTGGTATATTCTAGATCCGAGGCAGATCATGCGAATCATTTGCGTACTGTCCTCGGAGTCTTTCGAACCCGGGAGTTGTTTGCAAAGTTTTCCAAATGCGAGTTTTGGTTGAACTCAATGGCATTTCTGGGGCATATTGTAGCAGCCGATGGTATTCGAGTAGATAGTCAAAAGATTAAGGCCGTGAAAACTTGGCCAAGGCCCACAACTCCTACGGAGGTTCGTAGCTTTCTTGGCTTAGTAGGTTATTACAGGAGATTCGTTGAAGGTTTTTCTTCTATTTCTGCACCACTCACAAAGTTGACCCAGAAATAGGCAAAGTTTCAATGGACAAATTCTTGTGAATGTAGCTTCCAAGAGTTGAAAAGTAGGTTGACTTCCGCCCCAGTCTTGACACTTCCAGAGGGATCGGAAGGATATGTTTTTTATTGTGATGCTTCAGGTGTTGGGCTAGGCTGCGTATTGACGCAACATGGTAAAGTGATTGCGTATGCTTCAAGGCAACTACGGAAACATGAGTGGAATTATCCAACCCGCGATCTAGAATTGGCTGCAGTGGTTTATGCATTAAAGATATGGAGACATTATCAATATGGTGTCCATGTGGATATTTATACAGATCATAAGAGCCTTCAGTATATCTTCAAGCAGAAAGAGTTGAATTTGCGGCAATGACGATGGTAAGAATTGTTAAAAGATTATGATGTTGATATCTTGTATCACCCCGGAAGGGCAAATGTTGTAGCTGATGCTCTTAGCCGCAGATCTATGGGAAGTTTATGTGATGTACGACCAGAGAGAAGAGAAATGGCTCGTGAGCTCCAACAGTTAGCTAGCCTAGGAGTTCGAGTAGTGGACTCAGGTGGCAAGAGAGCTACTATTCAGAATTCAGCAGTCTCGTCGCTAGTAGCAGAAGTGAAAGAGCGACAATACGAAGATCCCATGCTAAGGCATTATAGAGATACACTCCCTCAGAAAGAGGAGCCATCATTTGAGCTTTCAAGAGACGGAGTTCTCCGATGTCGAGGCAGATTATGTGTTCCCAATGTGGCAGGTCTACGCCACCAAATATTGAGAGAAGCTCATTGTTCCCGTTACACTGTTCACCCCGGTGCGACGAAGATGTATCATGATCTTAAGTCTGTATATTGGTGGAATGGGATGAAGAAAGATATAGCGGAATTTGTAGCTCAATGTCCCAACTGTCAGCAAGTGAAAATCGAGCACCAAAGGCCGGGTTGATTGTTGCAAGCTATAGAAATCCCAACTTGGAAATGGGAAGTGATTAAGATGGACTTCATTTCAGGCTTACCCCGTTCTCGACATAAGTATGATTCCATATGGGTGATTTTGGACAGGCTCACAAAGGCAGCTCATTTCATACTGGTCAGAACGCCCTATGTGGCACAAGATTATGCAAGGCTTTATGTTAACGAGATAGTGAGACTCCATGGTGTTCCGGTATCTATTATCTCCGATATAGAGACTCAGTTTACAGCTAACTTTTGGAAGTCTTTCCAAGAGGGTCTAGGGACCCAAGTGAGCCTTAGCACGACATTTCATCCACAGACGGATGGACGGCTGAACGTACCATTCAGACTCTTGAAGATATGTTACGGGCATGTATGATAGATTTTGGAGGTAATTGGGATGATCATTTGCCACTCATTGAATTTGCTTACAATAACAGTTATCATTCTAGCATCCAAATGGCACCGTATAATGCTTAATATGAGCGAAAGTGTAGGTCCCCAATTGGGTGGTTCGAAACAGGAGAGGCCAGATTGATAGGGCCCAACTTGGTCCAGCAAGCCATAGAGAAAGTCAAGCTCATACAAGATCGATTATTAGCAGCCCAAAGCCGTCAGAAGTCCTATGCGGATAATCGCCGAAGAGACTTAGAGTTCCAAGTGAAAGATTGGGTATTCTTGAAAGTGTCACCGATGAAAGGTGTAATCAGATTTGGCAAAAAGGGGAAGCTTAGTCCCCGGTACATTGGACCTTATGAGATTGTGCGTAAAGTTGGCAAAGTGGCCTACGAGTTAGATATACCTCCGGATTTGGAGTCAGCTCACCCAGTTTTTCATATCTCAATGCTTCAAAAGTGTGTTGGAGATCCTACTAGGATCGTCCCAGTAAATGATGTGCTAGTGACAGAGAAATTGACTGACGAAGAGGTACCCATTACCATACTAGATAGGCAAGTACGGAGGCTTAGAAACAAAGAAGTGGCCTCGGTTAAGGTTTTATGGAGAAGCAGTAAACGAGAAGAAATGACATGGGAAGCGGAAGAAAGTATGCGATCCAGATACCCTCATTTATTTCAGCCCTTGGGAGAGATTCAAGATGAAATATCAGCGGTATGAGGTATGTGTGATTTCCTTTTCATGCTTTTGGTCGTGTGTGGCCATAGATATGTTGATATTGTGACGTAGCCCTGTGAGGCGATGATATTTTGGGTTGTTGTGACAGGTTGGTAGTGCCATATTATAGGGGAAACTCTGGCGAGATTTCTATAGAATCCACGAAGACTTTAACATTCGAGGACGAATATTCTTAAGGGGGGGAGGAGGGGGGGGGGGGGGGGGGAGAATGTTACACCTCGGAAAATCTTCCGTTGGTACGCAAGTGAATGATCTAGTGAGGAGTATGAGTATACGATATTTCCTTAAGTAAGAAACGACATTTGACGACCCTAAGTAAGATACCGAAGGCAATTGCAATAAGAGATAGGTTATGCTCCATAATGAATAATTATAGGTTTTGGAAATGTGAAAAGTTGCAAGTTTGCATTCTGGCCAGTTGGTCGTAAAATGAAATACGGACCGTAAAGTGGTATACAGTCCGTAAACTACCATGTCGTATTTTGGCTTCAAAAACATTAACTTTCTGCCAAATGATCAAATGGTTAAATACGACCTGGAATACGGACCGTAAAGTGGTTTACGGCCCGTAAACCGTGATCGTAAATCACCATGTTTCAGCCTGACTTTATGGTTCTGTTATGATTAAATACGACCACGAAGGACGGTCCGTAAACTGGAATACGGACCGTAATCCAAGTTTACGACCACTGTGTTGTTCACTTAAGATCAGATTTTTGGGTTATTAAATAAGGAACCAAGTTTATTATTTCATTTCCACATTTCAGCCCTTCTCTCTAAAACATCTTTCTACATTTATTCCACAGGATTTCAAGGATTATTAGTCATCAACAACACAAATCAAGTGAATCAAGTGTAAGGAAACCAATTAAGATCATTCAAGTCAAGAAAATCTTATTGAAGGAAAACTAAGGTTTTTGCTCAAGTGGAGTATTTCGACCAAGGCTCGTTCCTACTACATCTAAGGTAAGATTTATGGTATATATATGTTGTTTAAGGTATTTGAGAGCTAAAATGCTTGGACATTAGATGAGTATAGAAAAATGGGCCATGAATGATGAATAGTGACATTTTGAGAGATAGTTTAAATTGAACCATGATTCTTGTTGTGTTGTGACATGAATGTGTTATAAATGATGTTAAGATCATGAAAATGGGCATTTTATATGAATGGACGAAGTCGGGTGATATGACCATGAATATGGGTGAATTGGGAGCGAATTGAGAAATCTAGATAATGCGAATTTAGAAATCTAGATATGACCAAGTGCATCGTCTATATCAAGTTCTTCTGACGGTCTCCCAGCTTCCTCAAGCTGTGAGAGATGATCTGCAACCTGATTTTCGGACCCTTTATTATCATTCACCGCGAAGTCAAATTCTTGCAGTAAGAGAACCCATCTAATCAGCCTTTGCTTCGTATCCTTCTACGCTATCAGATACCTCAGTGCTACATGATCAGTGTATACAACCACTTTGGATCCCACTAGATAGGCCCATAATTTCTCAAACGCATAGACTATAGCAAGCATATCTTGCTCAGTAACAGTATAGTTCATCTGCGCGCCATTGGGAATTTTGCTGGCATAGTAAATCAGGTGCATAATCTTATTATGCCTTGACCAAGCACAACACTGATAGAAAAATCGCTCGCATCACACATCAACTTGAATAGTAGAAACCAATCAGGAGAAACAATAATAGGAGTAGAAGTAAGTTGCTCCTTTAACTCATCAAACGCCTTGCGGCATTTCTCGTCGAAATCAAACTTAGACTCTTTTCAAGAAGCTTGCACATAGGGTTAGAAATCTTGGAGAAATCCTTAATAAAACGCTGATAGAACCCAGTGTGCCCCAAGAAACTTCGAACTCCTTTCACTAAGATGGGTGGAGGAAGCTTGGTACTGACATCTATCTTGGCTTGATCAATTTAAATCCCCTTTTCAGAGATTTTGTGGTCTAGGAAGATCCTGTTATATCCTGCATTTTCGAACGTCGAATTATTCGTAAGCTGAGGTGGGGCCCACACGTCAAGAATTTTTTTTGGGGCATGTGACAAGCTATATGAATCGTATATGTAAAGTTAAACACAACTCGTGAAGGGCCCTGGGGCCAAATTAAAGTGGAAGCCCTCCAAATGAATATTTTTAAGAAAACGTTTTCGGATGACCTGACTTGGAGGGGCAAAAACGGCATTATAAGTTTGGAATTTGGGAAAACGCCCAGAAATAACAGTTGTAGATAATTGAAATAGCTTTCCAACGGTAGGTCGTGGGCTCCCAGGGGACATCGGTACAAGGAGATATGAATGTTTTAAGGTCGAAAGGTCAGTGGGCTAGGCCCAACTCGTGACCAACCGGGTTGGCCCAAAAAAAAAAATGAAAATCAAAGGCCCAATTAGGAGAGGTGGCCGGCCATGGGAACAATTAAAGAGGCCCAAGCCCAAGTGTACTATCATGTGATAAATATAGAAAGGAAAGGATAAGTCTTCATTTTGCAAGAAGCTTCAAGAAGTTAAAAGAAGAATTGAGAGGAAAAGAAAAGAAGGCCTCACGGCCAAGAGAAAAGAAGAGAAAAAAAAAATCATGGAGCCTTCAACTTTGATTCAAAAACTTGTCTCTACTTGAATTCCTACTAAGTTCAAGGTCCTCTTCAAGATGATATAATTATTTTGGCAAGAAACTACATTTTGTGGCAAGTGAAAGAATTGGGAAAAGGTAAGAATTTCATCATTTTTATACTATGGAAAACATATACATATGTTATAGTATGTAGAGATGAATGAAAAGTATGAAAAATTTGTGTGTTGTGGATGTGCATGTGTGGCCGTGTGGTACCTCATGTGTAGGAGAATTGATGGAATTTGTTTAGTATGTTAATTGTGTTGTTATGACCTTGTGGAGTAAATGGAAGGTTAATGGTTCTTGTTGTTATGGAAAATATATATTGTAAGGTTGATGTAGGAAAATATGTAACCTTGTAGTAGGTTATGTAATTATAAGAATTGAAGTTGTAGGGTGCAAATAGTGATGGTTGTAAGTGAAATGATAAGATAAAAATGTGTTGTGAACATTTATGTTGAAAGTTGGAGGTTTTGAGTGAATTATGATTTTGGAGGAAAACTTGTATATTTTGTATATCTTGTGTGTATTGTGTAAAATGATATGGAAATGATATGAAATGCCTCCAAATCGTGTTGTAATGGTCGTGATTAGTAAGGAATGTGAAATTTATAAGATTAGTTTGGAGGTATGAAGTTTGGGTAGAAGTTGTTGCCTTATGTAGAAAAGAAGACTATTTATATTATGTTGTATTTTGTGGTGATTGTCAATTGTTGTTGGTATTGTTGTTGGGTTGGTTGTTGATGTTTGGAGCCGAGTTAAATCTCGGGGATGTCGTATATATAGGGGAGATGCTGCCCAAATTTTTGTAGAAAAGTATGAGTTAAAGTTCAAGTTCTAAAGGCTTGAAATTGCTAATTGGTAAACATGACCATTTGTAGATTTTGGGCGAAACGGGAATCGAGTTTGAGCAAGCGTAGGACGCAACCAAGGTATGTAAAGCCTACCCCTTCATTCTTAGGCATGTTCTGAATGTAATAGGCTCGGCCGCGAGCCTTAAATACGACTCCGTTCCTCGGAATTCGAGATGGAAATCCGCTCCAATTCCTTCAGTAAGATTGAATCACTTTTCTTATAACTTGTCTCTAAAGTGAACTTTTGTATGCAATTGTCCCAAACGGAGTCGGGATGCTTCCAAATGACTATGGATGACCTCATAAGGTCTATTATCAGTAATTTACGTATGTCGCCTCAAGTTGGTCCGAGGTGGGCCCACAAGGCCCCGACACTCTTTGTATAACCTAAATTGCCCTATTTCTGTCCATTTCTCACATGCAACATCTGGACTATTATTCTGATCATGATATGACTACTTTTAATATAAATCTTACAAATGGTTTTGACATCTGGAAATCTGATTCCGGTAATTATCTGTCGTGCCTTCCCAAGTAGGATATAGGCGCGCATTATGAACACCATCCGATTACTCTGATTTGACTCGCCGTTTGGCATACTTCAGTTTGATTGAGTCTGTATAATGATCTGTATGTATGTGGTTTCTCATTAATCTGTTCGTGGATGTCTCAATGGTTCCTTCACTGCGTCCCGGGCCAGGTTCTGTTATCGTGCATATTCCTCTGCATTGTTCACCGCGTCCCTCGGCGTACGGGCCGGGATCTGTTATATCTGTATGATATTATGATTGTGTATGGGGATGGCGGCCAGGATGGCATATGATCTGATTCTGTCTATCCACCGCGTCCCGTACTAAGAGGGCCGAGTTCTGTTTACCGCACCCCCGTGACAGGGCCGGGATCTGTATGTATGTATGTATGTGCTATCAGCATTTATATAAGCACATGACTCTGTATGATTCTGTATGACTCTGCATGCATAATTCTATCCGGTACACGTCTGTCTGTCCGTATGTATTGTGATTCTGTCTGTCCGTATGTATTATGATTCTGTCTGTCAGTCTGGACCATGATTCTGTCTGTCCGTTTGGATTATGACTCTGTCCGGTATACTTCCGTCTGTCTGTTCGGCTTATGATTCTGTCTATTATATTTCTGTGTTTCTGGTCCAGATTATGATTATGTTTGATACATTTCCGCTTTACATACTCTGTACATTTTTCGTACTGACCCCCGGTTCTTCGGGGGTTGCGTTACATGCCCGCAGGTACAGACGCACCTGGAGATACACCGCTAGTCTAGGACTCAGATTCTGCTATTTTGAAGAGCTCCGTTGATCCGGAGCGAATACTTTTGGTATATATCTTCTGACATCTGTATATTCTGTATGTATGACAATTCTGGGTACGGCGGGGCCCTGTCCCGTCATCTGATTCTGTATGTCTGTTAGAGGCCTGTAGATATGTATGTGGGTTACGGGTTACATCTGTTCAGGTAGGTGCGTACGATTTTGAAATGTAGATCGACATCATATACCTTTGAAATGTAGCCGGTGCATTACAAAGGCCAAACGACATCCTACTAAAAGTAAAAGTCCCATAAGGACAAGTGAAATGTAACCAGTGCATTACAAAGGCCAAACGACATCCTACTAAAAGCAAAGGTCCCATAAGGACAAGTGAAAGTAGTCTTCTCCTGGTCTTGTAGAGCAATATTTATTTGGTTATAGCAGGAATACCCATCCAAGAAGCAATAGTATGACCTTCCTGCCAGTCGATCAAGCATTTGATCAATAAAAGGCATGGGGAAATGGTCCTTACAAGTTGCAAGATTCAGCTTTCAATAATCCATACAGAAAGGCCCGATAACAGTTCTAGTTGGAATCAATTCGTTCTTAGCATTAGGCACCACTTTGATGCTTCCCTTCTTCGGAACATATTGTACCGGGCTCACCCATTTACTATCTGCAATAGGATAAACAACTCCAACATCTAACTACTTAATAATCTCTTTCTTGACCACCTCTTGCATGGGTGGATTCAATCTCCTCTGATATTCAACACTCGGTGTGCTATCCTTCTCGAACTGAATTTTGTGCTCACAAATAGCAAAAGGAATTCCCCAAATGTCAGCAATGGTCCACCGAATCGCACGTGTATACTCTCTCAGAATCTCCAACAACCTCTTTATCTGCTAATCATTCAAAAATGCATAGACACTCACTGGCAAAGTATTATCAGGACCAAGAAACTCATACCTCAAATGTGAAGGAAGCTGCTTAAGTTCAAGCTTAGGCGGCTCAACAATAGATGGATTTGCTGGAGGAGTCTTTCATTTCTCAAGATCAAGGTCCAGCTTCTTTGGTTGGTAAGAATAAGAACCCAACCCCATAACCTTCCATATCATCAACATCAAAGTTCACCAACTTCGCTGCTAGAGCCTCACCTAAACCTTCTTCATCCATTTTAAATTCAACATCTTTGTCTATCACATCAATGGCATCATTAACCGAAATACTTTCGTAAGCACTCGGTAGTTTCATTCCCTTGCTGGCCTGAAAGGTTACTTCTTTATCATTAATAGGAAATTTGATCTCGTTATTCTGTGAATCCACGAGAGCCCATTCCATGGAAAGGAAAGGTCTCCCAAAAATAATAAGAATATCTTACCAACAGCACAATCAAGAATCACGAAATCTACCGGTAGAAGGAATTCGCCAACCTGAACAAGCACATCATCAACAGCCCTAAACGGCCTATTTATGGATCTATCAGCCATCTGTAGCGCATGGTAGTGGGCGTAGGCATTCCCAAACCCGATTACTGATAGATAACAAGAAACATTAGGTTAATACTTGCCCCATTATCATATAGAGCATGAGCAAAATCATGGTGGCCAACAGAACATGGAATAGTAAAGGCCACTTGATCTTCTTTCTTCCGAACCCTGGTTGTAGATACGATAGAACTAACACGATGAGTCATACTCGCAGTGTCATGCTTGATCGGTCTCCTCTTAGTCAATAGCTCCTTCAAATATTTTGCAAAACCCGGCAACTCTTAGAAGGCATCAAGAAATGGGATATTCATTGATAGGTGCTTCAACTGATCATAGAACCTCTGACACTTAGCATCCTCAGTCTTCTTCACCAATATCTGCAGAAAGGGAGGTGTATATTTAAATAGTTGGGTCAAAGGGCTTAGAGACCCTTTAACTGTTGCTTTTCTTGTGTCACAACTACTTTCATGTTTTTTCAAACTTTCCGAATTATCAACAACTTGATTAATAATAGGAACCTCTGTCTAGACCTCTTTAACAATAGTTAGCACATCAGGTTGTGCCTCTGGTTCTTCAGTAACCGGCTCGACATCAATCACCTTCTTCTATGAACTTTGAAATAGTTTCCTACTCCTAGTGCTAATAGCAGCACACCTCTCAAAAGAATTACCTCTACCACTTTTCGAATTTAAAATAGTGTCACTAGGAAGTCCTCCCTTATGTGGAGGGTGCTATTCTCTTGAAATATCTCTTATCTGCGACTCGAGCTTCTGAATGAAAGCGGTGTGAGATACCACAATTTTAGGCAGAGCTTTCAAAGTTTTATCAGCTTTGTCTTGGTTGGTTAGCACCTTCTCAAGCATGCTCTCCAACTTAGAATTCCCTTGCTCATTCGACTAACCCTTTGGTAGAATAACCCTTTGGTAGAATATAGGGATTTGAACTCCTATTTCCAAAATTATTCTTGATTTTGTAGTTCCCTTGGTTTGAGCCACCATAGTTGTTGTTGTAATTACCTTGTCCCTGTTAAGGTCTCTATTGATTCTGAGTCTGATTCTGATAGCCTCCTTAGTAGTTCTGCCTTTGGTAACCCCCTTGAGAGTTATTCACATAGTTAGCATCTTCAAACTGCATAGGTGGCCCCTCTTGATATGGACCCTCCTGAACTTGGTACTTGCCTTTGGGCATTCCCGAAACTTCTTCAACCAAATTCACTTTCTTCGCTTCTCTGTCATCAAATATTTTTGTCAGCAAAGAAATATTGGTTGCAAGCTGAGTTTGAGTCTACTGAGTCTCTTGAGTCTCTTTCACAATATCATGGATCATTGGAGCTCCATAGGATACACTGCCAGTACCACCCGAATGCATTGGTTGATTGTGAGTAGTAAGCTTATCAAGCAACTGAGTGATTCAGGCGTATGTCTTGTCCATGAAACACCCACCAACTGCATTATTCGCCAGTGCTTGTGTCATTGGATACAAACCTCTATAGAACTTCTCCATCAATATATGGTCTGCAAAACTATGATTTGGAGACTTTAACAAATACTCCTTGAAAGTCTCCCACGCTTCATATAGCTGCTCCCCTAGAAGCTGTTTGAAATCAAAAATCTTATCACTAATTTCGGCATTCTTGCTCTGTCACGACCCGTCTAGAGGGCCGCGACGAGCACCCGGTGCTAGCCCACCCGGGCACCCCCTTAACTTACACTTAAGCTTATATCTAGGTGAGCCACATAATTAGACACATAATTCTACTCATTCATCATGCTAGTCCCATTGGACGACAATGCCTTTATATCATAATTGGCACCTATGCCACGTCAACGTACATGAGCCAACAAGGCTATCAAAATGACATAAAAAATATAGGCCGACAAGGCCAGACATATCTAACCATATACACGTGACTACGAGCCTCTAAGAAGAGTATAACATATCATATGGGCGGGACAGGACCCCGCTATGCCCATAATTATATACACAAAAGAATGAGTACCCAAAAGCTATGGCTCCGAATGAAATGGAGCTCTGCTATGTAATCTCTGAGAAAGCAGCTATGGATCAAGCCTGTCTCCCTGTGCACCTGCGGGCATGACGCAGCGTCCACAAACAAAAGGACGTCAGTACGACGAATGTACTGAGTATGTAAAGCATGATCAATATCAATATAGAAGCATAAATAGCAACACAAGAAATAGCATAGAATGGGAGATGGCAAAATCATCGTCATATGCACTTACTTGCCTTTCTTAGGAACTTTCCATTTCTAATACGTGTTTGTGTACATACATCATTATCCGCATTCATAATAGTACCCATACCATATTTGTGCTCGTATTCATATTCGTGCCCTTTATTCACATTCATATACATAGTCATATCATATTCGTATTCATATCATATACATAATCATATCATATACATAGCATTTACATAGCATACCCGACCACGTAGGATCGGTGTTTCATACATACTTGGCCAACCAAGGCTCAAGGTTACTCATACCTGGCCCTACCAAGGCTTCGGGGTTACATCTACTTGGCCCTACCAAGGCGTCAGGGTTGTCCGTACCATCTGCAGAGGTGTGCGCGCGTTACGTAATCATATACATACTTATTTACATATCTTACCCGGCCTCATAGGCTCGGGGTTCCATAATAGTCATACATAGATACATATACATCCTGGCTCATAAGCCTGTTTACTATTAACATCATTATCATAATCATCATCGTTATTACCATTATCATCGATATCATTATCACTATTATCGTCATTCACCATATCTATCTCTATAGGCTTACTCGCCATGCAAGGGATTAGTGCAATCGTAGCGAGTCAAGAATCGTGAGCTTACAAGCTCGGAAGATTAAATCATTTGAAGGATATCATAGCCTCATAGAAGATTTAGACGTTTGGCCAGAGAAACATGCCTTATGAAAGAAGGGTTAGCCTTACATACCTTTTCCGTTCAACTACTCTACACTTGCGCGTTCTCCTCCAATGCTAGCGTTTCTACCTTCATTGAAGTCATACTATCATTAGAATCGATAGCTAGCATATATGAATAAAGCTAGAGAAAATCAGACAGCATCTCCTTTATTTATACGACATTCCTCCATAACGTAGATCAACTCCCAAACCTCAACAATACATTCACAATACCATAACAATAGTCATTGTTCATCCACATTATCCACATTTCTCAATTTGCTTTCGATCACTTACATCTATGGCTATAACACACGACTATGTCCATTCACGTACATTACTCATCTCATGTTCTCCACATCATTTATAACACATTTGCATCATAATACTTCAAGATTCATAACTCAAATCAAACTATTTCTCAAAATGACACTATTTCATATTCATGACCCATTTTGCCATACCTTTCTACAATCCAAGTATTTCAACTCTTAAATACCTTAAACAACATAGAAATATCATGAATCTTACCTTTGATGTTGTAGTAACAAGCCTTGGCTGATAATACTCCACTTGAGCAAAAACCCTAGTTTACCTCCATGAGATTTCTTGACTTTGAATGATCTTTGATGGTTTTCTTACACTTGATTCAGTTGGTTTATGTTGTTGATCACCAAATATCCTTGAATTCTTGTGGAATATATGTAGAGAGATGTTTTAGAGAGAAGGGGGTGTGAAGTGGAAGTGAAATGAAATAACCTTGGTCCTTTTATTTAATGCACCAAAAATCTGCCCCGACCACTTATACGGACCAACATACGGTCCGTAAAATTTATATGGACCGTATGTCTTTCCGTATATTTGGTCCAGAAACATTTGCCTTTCTGGGCTTATTATACGGTCCCAAACATATGGACCGTATAATTTATACGGCCAGTATGTTTGGCCGTATAACCCTAGTGGTTCCGAAGTTCGTTTCGTCGATTCGTTTGATCTCCAATCCTTATGGAACCTTCTTAACACTTGTTCAACACCTCAATACCAATCTAAGGGACGTTATCACTCTTCTCCAAGTCATCATTTAGGCGTTGCTAACTCGTTACTCGTATATCCTTTCTGATACCTATCGTATGCCTTGCCTCATCTTAGCCAACTTTCTCATCAAACATCAGATGCCCTTGGAATCTCACTTAGGGTCATCAAACGTTGTTTCTTACTTCTGGAAATATCGTATACTCATACTCCTCACTAGTTCATTCACTTGCGTACCAACGGAAGATTTTTCGAGGTGTCACATTCTCCCCCCTTAAGAACATTCGTTCTCGAATGTTGAAGGCTTCGGGAATTCTACAAAAAATTTGCCAGAGTTTCCCCCATAATATGGCACTACCATCCTGTCACAACAACCCATAATATTGATGCCTCACAAGGCCACCACACAGTAGCATAAAAATTTGGCCACACACGACCAAAAAGCATAAAAGGAAAACATACATACCTTAAAATCTTGACGTCTCATCTTGGATTTCTTCCAAGGGTTGAAATAAATGCGGATATCTGGATCGCATACTCTCTTCCGCTTCCCATGTCATTTCCTCTCATTTACTGCTTCTCCATAGAACCTTAACCGAGGCCATTTCTTTGTTTCTAAGCCTCAATAGGTACCTCTTCGTAAGTCAATGTCTCTGTCACTTGTACATAATTTATTGGCACAATCTTAGTAGGATCTCCTACACATTTCCGAAGCATCGAGACATGGAAAAATGGATGGACTGACTCCAAATACGGAGGTAGATCTAATTCACAGGCTACTTTGCCCACTTTTCGTATAATCTCATAAGGCCCAATGTATCGGGGACTAAGCTTCCCCTTTTTACCAAATCTCATGACGCCCTTCATTGGCGACACTTTCAGGAATACCCAATCTTTCACTTGTGTCACGACCCGACTAGTGGCCGCGATAGGTACACGGAGCTAGTTACCGAGCACCGCTCATTCTACTACTTATCTTACTCACTCAATAGTCTATTACCAACTTATTATACAAATATCATGAGAAATCATATTTTAAATAAAATATAAATACTTATATACATTTCCCCTTAGCCATCAAAATAAAATATACAATAATAGCATTTTGTGAGAGCATCTAACCTATACTGCGTATCTACGAGCCTCTACTGACATATTGTATAAACAGACGGAACAAGACTCCGTCGTGACCAAAATATTCATATGTATATGTACATCAAAAGAATAGCCATAAGCACCTCCGAACAATGGAGTGCTCTCAACAGCTGACAGCTCATAAGTATCTAGATCAAGCTCGCCTCCTTGTCTACCTGTGGGCATGAACACAGCGTCCAAAGAAGGGACGTCAGTACGAATATTGTACTGAGTATGAGAGGCATGAACAGTGAAGAAAGGCATCAATAATATAATTAGAGCATCAATATAAAGCTTAGGGATCTGACTGAAAATCATACATGGAATAATGCATGCTGTCTTACTCATACTTATCATCGTAACATGTATGCATCATATGCAAGCTGCCCGCCCATGTCGGAACGGTGTGATAATCAATAATATATGCCCGCGTCCAGGCCTCACGCATCCGGGGTACCATCTCACGTCGCCCACTAGTGGTGTCTGCCCACGCCCGAAGGTCGTGGTGTATCCGTATTGCCGCCCGCCGAAGCGGTGTCTGCCCGGCCAACTAGGCCCGGTATGCAATGCTCATGCCATGCTTATCATAAAATAGTCATAATAATGTGCTTATTGTAAAAATGTTTACCTCATCATAACACATGCATGAGGTTTGAGAACTACTTTACTCTATCGGGGTGACGTAAAGTCGTGACCCCCCGATTACTTTATGGGGCAATTACGGACATTCTTCCTCACCTCGAAAGGACTAGTACATAAGGTGAGTGTAGGCAAGGACTAACATCATCATATCGTATAACTTATCTCATATGGACATTTAACTTTTTGGAATGTAGAAGCTCATGGAAAGGTGGTAATTCGGACTATAAGATTCATGCCATTGGAAAGAAAGGACTAGCCTCACATACCTTGGTCGCCTAGCTAGGCTATCGCTCACTTGCTCTCCTTCAAAATCACGTCGTTACCTTCATAAGAGAATTCGGATCAACATTAGTAAACTAACTACAAGAACGCATCGCTAATTCTAGGAAAAGTTGGGCAGTGTCTCCTTTGCTCATACTAATTTTCTCACGTTCTATATCAACTCCCAATATTCATAATATTATTCGCAATATCATAATCGACAATAGTCATTTACGTGCGTTTAGCAAAATCCACCATTTTCCTCCAATTTCCACCATATTTAACCTTATGACTCGTCTTTGCGTTTTCATGCATTTAATGCCTGTTTCATGATATAAACATCATTTATAACTTATTTGTACTCACAACACTTCAATATTCATAGTTCAATTCCACTATCATTCATTTATGTCACTATTCACTCAATAATGACCCATTTCTATGTTCTTCTACATTTCAAGTGTCTAAGCTTTCCAATACTTCAAACAACATGGAATAATCATGAAACTTACCTTGGATGATGGTTGAACAATCCTTAAGTTGAAATACTTCAATTAGCCAAAACCCTAGTTCCACCTTCTTTGAAATTTATTCACTTAGATGATCCTTTGTTGTGTTCTTACACTTGATTTCATGAATTTGGTGGTGTTGACCTTGATGTTCCCTTTGATTCTCTTTGATTCTTACGGAAGAGATATTTGGAATGTTCTAGAGGTCTCCTGAGTTGTCTTGATGAAAAATGGAGTCAAATGAGTTTAAGTCCCTTTTTAATAATCAGAAAACTGACCTTCAATGAAAAAATTTCGGGATGAACAGTGGTCGTAAACCACCATATACGGACCGTATTTTGATTTACGGTCTGTCCTCCATGGCAGTATTTAATCATTTCAAAAATAGAAAGTTTTGGCTGAGGAACATGGTATTTTACGACCTGGTTTACGGTCCGTAAACCAGTTTACGGGCCGTAAACTGGGTCGTATATAACCGTATCAACACTGGGCAGAAAGTTTATTCTTTTGGAACGATGGAATACGATTGCACTATACGGTCCGTAAATCACTTTACGGGCCGTATAGTGCCATATACGACCACTGGGCTGAAATTTTTTCCGCAACTTCTTTATTTTCAAAAATTCATAATTAGCCATTCCTGACTTAATAAAACATCATGCACTCAAGCCCTTCATTGTTCTACTCATCACCCCTCTGTCTGTAATAATGGCCAAAGGGATCCCATGAAGGTGCACAATTTCCTTTAAATATAACCTGGCATAGTCTTCTGCTGAATACGTTGTTTTAACTGGGAGGAATTGTGCTGCTTTCGTGAGTCTGTACACGATCACCCATATAGAGTCATATTTTCCTCGGGAGCGGGGTAATCCCACAATAAAATCCATATTAATCTACTCCCATTTCCAGGTAGGAATTTCCATTGCTTGCAATAAGCCCCCTGGCTTCTGATTTTCTGCTTTCACCTGTTGGCAGTTCGGACACTGCGCCACAAATGCCGCTATGTCTCGTTTCATGCCATCCCACCAATATAGCAATTTAAGATCGTGGTACATCTTGGTTGCACCTGGATGAATAGAATACCGGGAATAATGTGCTTCCTCTAAAATCTGTTGGCGCAAGTTTGCCACATTCGGTACACATAGCCGGCCTCGATATCTAAGAACCCCTTCTATGGAAACTTCAAATGGAGACTTTTCCTTTTCCTGAGATAGATCTCGATAGTCGCTTAACTGAGGATCTTCATATTGCCGTTCCTTCACTTCTAGATTTAATGATGAAAATGTGGGGTCATTGATGCTAATACTTGCATCTCTTGAATCAATTGGCCGTACGTCGAGACTTGCTAACCAATGGACCTCACGAACCGTTTCTCGCTTTTCCGAAGGAACTCCACATAAACTACCCATCGATCGGCGGCTAAGTGCATCTGCTACTACATTCGCCTTTCCTGGATGATATAGAATGTTCACATCGTAATCCTTCAGTAATTCTAACCATCGCCTTTGCCGCAGGTTCAACTCCTTCTGTTTGAAAATATATTGAAGGCTTTTGTGATCCATATAGATGTCCACGTTCACACCATATAAGTAGCGTCTCCACATTTTCAATGCATGAATGACCGCAGCTAGCTCAAGATCAGGAGTGGGATAATTCTGTTCATGTTTTTGCAACTGCCTCGAGGCAAATGCAATAACCTTCCCGTGCTGCATCAATACGCATCCTAATCCCACGCCGGAGGCATCACAATATACGACATAGCCATCTGATCCTTCTGGAAGTGTTAGCACTGGCGCTGAGGTCAACCTGTTTTTCAACTCTTGGAAGCTACGCTCACAGGCATCACTCCACTGGAATTTAGCCGACTTCTGGGTTAACTTTGTCAATGGGGCTGAAATAGATGAGAAGCCCTCTACAAATCTTCTATAGTATCCTGCTAACCCAAGGAAACTATGAACTTCCGTGGATGTCGTAGGCCTTGGCCAAGTCTTCACAGCTTCAATTTTCTGAGTGTCGACTCGGATACCATCATCTGAAATAACATGACCCAGGAATGCAACAGAATTAAGCCAAAACTCGCACTTCGAAAACTTTGCATACAATTCTCGATCTCGAAGAACGCCAAGAACAATCCTCAGATGATCTGCATGTTCTGACTCTGTGCGAGAGTACACCAAAACATCATCGATGAACACTATCACAAAGAGGTCAAAGAACGGCTTGAACACATTATTCATTAAATTCATGAACACTGCCGGGGCATTCGTCAACCCGAACGACATCACTCGGAACTCATAATGGCCGTACCTCGTTCTGAAGGCTCTCTTGGGAATGTCTTCTTCTCTGATTCTCACTTGATGCTAACCCGATCTTAGGTCTATCTTAGAAAACCAATTAGCACCTTGCAGTTGATCGAACAAGTCGTCAATTCTGGGGAGGGGATATTTGTTCTTTACCGTCACCTTGTTTAGCTGTCTATAATCAATACACATCCGTAGCGACCCATCTTTCTTTCTCACAAACAAGACCGGCGCTCCCCACGGTGATGAACTGGGCGTAATGAAACCCTTCTCGAGCAAGTCTTTCAACTGTGCCTTTAGCTCCTTCAATTCTGCCGGAGCCATTCGATAAGGAGGAATAGAAATGGGCTCCATGTCCGGCAATACATCAATAGCGAAATCAATTTCCCTTTCCGGAGGAAGACCTGGAAGTTCGTCTGAAAATACGTCTGGAAATTCATTTACTACCGGGACAGATTGGAAAACTGGTGGCCTTGCCTCCGTATCATGAACCTGAACTAGGTGATAAATATAGCCCTTGGCTATCATCTTTCTCGCCTTGAGGTAGGAAATAAACCTACCCTTAGGGGATGCTGTGTTACCCTTCCATTCAAGTACGGGCTCTCCCGGAAACTGGAATCGAATCATTTTTTCCTGCAATCGACATTAGCATAGCACGAGGCCAGCCAATCCATTCCCATTATTACATCAAAGTCTATCATTTACAGCTCGATCAAGTCGGCTTGAGTCTGGCGGTCACATATCACAACAACACAATTTTTCTACATTTTCCTCGCTATTACGGGATCACCAACCGGAGTGAACACCTCGAAAGGTTTAATTGGCTCAGGCTTCACCCTAATACAATCAGCAACATATGGGGTAACATAAGAGAAGGTAGAGCCTGGATCAATCAAAGCATATACGTCACGGGAGAATATAGTCAGAGTACCTGTGACAACATCTGGGAAGACTCAAGATCCTGTCGCCCAGCCAAAGCATATACGCGGGGCTGAATAGCTCCTGAAGTAGATGCTCCCCCTCTGCCTCTGCCTCTACTTGCTGTAGTCTGAGAAGTCTGTGCTGTCGGACGCACTGAAGAAGAACCCGCTGCTGAACTTGTGGGATGAGTCCCTGCTCTATCTCTCACCGAGGGGCAATCCCTCATCATGTGACCAACTTGCCCGCAGGCATAACAAGCATCGGTACCCTGACGACACTGTCTGGAATGTAATTTACCGCACTGACTACACCGCGGTACTGGGGGTCTCCTCTGGCTAAAATCTCCCTTGAACTGAAAATCTGAGGCCCTCGAGCTCTGGCCCTGCCCTGATTGAAAAGAACGATCAAACCTCCTATCTGAGAACCGCGGAGGCACACTGGTCACTGACTGACCTGAGTGCCTAGAATGTACCTGTCTCGATCCCCCTCTATACTCACTACTTGCCCCCGTAGATCTAGCTCTCTTACCTTGCCTTCGGTCATTATCCCGATCACTTCTTTGCTGCTGTTGTCGTTCCTCCAGGTTCTGAGCATGTGCCTGTATTCGGGAAATATCCATCCCGTCTTGCAAGGAGGTTGTCAAGCAATCTTTAAATAGGTGTGGCCCCAAACCACTCACAAATCTATGAACCCGATCGCCCATATCAGCCACCATAGTCGGGGCATACCTGGCCAGAGAATTAAACTGCATACTATACTCTCGGGCACTCATACTTCCTTGCTTTAAATTCAAGAACCTGTCTGCTCTAGCTCGGCGGACTTCAGGTGGCAAGTAATGACGAATAAAGGCATCCACAAATTCTTGCCAAACGGGAGGTGGTGCATTCTCTCCCCTTGATATCATCCAAGAAATCACGGGCTCTCGTACTGGACAATCGATCACTTGGGCCCGCATTCTGTCGTTGTGCCTGAGCGGCGACCAACTGTGTCAATAAATTTATCGCCTTGGACACTTGTTGACCCGAAGCACCCGGTGGAGGAATAGGAGCTGAGGCTCCTCCCTGCTCTTCTACATTGGGCGCGGCCTCACTTTGCGATTCACTTTCCTCTACATTTGTCGGAGGCTCTCTTTCCGCCTGCCTCTTTGTCGTAACTTTGCCCTTCTGGGCGGCGGTAGCTTTTCCGTTTGGCGGCATCTTCTGAAATCATAACACACTCTTTAGGAAAGGATAAAATTCTAAGCATGGCTCTATCGCACGATCTAGTGAAAAGAAAGATGGTCATTTTCCTAAATGACCTGTAGCCTCTTGTTTATTAGTGTGGCGCACAACACACCATAAACAAGACTCTACTAGACATGGCTCGTAGACACTTCCTAGGATGAACTGCTCTGATACCACTTCTGTCACGACCAGACTAGGGGCCGCGACGGGTAAACGGAGCTAGTTACCGAGCACCGCTCACTCTACTACTTATCTTACTCACTCAATAGTCTATTACCAACTTATTATACAAATATCATGAGAAATCATATTTTAAATAAAATATAAATACTTATATACATTTCCCCTTAGCCATCAAAATAAAATATACAATAATAGCATTTTGTGAGAGCATCTAACCTATACTGCGTATCTACGAGCCTCTACTGACATACTGTATAAACAGACGGAACAAGACTCCGTCGTGCCCAAAATATTCATATGTATATGTACATCAAAACAATAGCCATAAGCACCTCCGAACAATGGAGTGCTCTCAACAGCTGACAGCTCATAAGTATCTAGATCAAGCTCGCCTCCTTGTCTACCTGTGGGCATGAACACAGCGTCCAAAGAAGGGACGTCAGTACGAATATTGTACTGAGTATGAGAGGCATGAACAGTGAAGAAAGGCATCAATAATATAATTAGAGCATCAATATAAAGCTTAGGGATCTGACTGAAAATCATACATGGAATAATGCATGCTGTCTTACTCATACTTATCATCGTAACATGTATGCATCATATGCAAGCTGCCCGCCCATGTCGGAACGGTGTGATAATCAATAATATATGCCCGCGTCCAGGCCTCACGCATCCGGGGTACCATCTCACGTCGCCCACTAGTGGTGTCTGCCCACGCCCGAAGGTCGTGGTGTATCCGTATTGCCGCCCGCCGAAGCGGTGTCTGCCCGGCCAACTAGGCCCGGTATGCAATGCTCATGCCATGCTTATCATAAAATAGTCAAAATAATGTGCTTATTGTAAACATGTTTACCTCATCATAACACATGCATGAGGTTTGAGAACTACTTTACTCTATCGGGGTGACGTAAAGTCGTGACCCCCCGATTACTTTATGGGGCAATTACGGACATTCTTCCTCACCTCGAAAGGACTAGTACATAAGGTGAGTGTAGGCAAGGACTAACATCATCATATCGTATAACTTATCTCATATGGACATTTAACTTTTTGGAATGTAGAAGCTCATGGAAAGGTGGTAATTCGGACTATAAGATTCATGCCATTGGAAAGAAAGGACTAGCCTCACATACCTTGCTTGCCTAGCTAAGCTATCGCTCACTTGCACTCCTTCAAAATCACGTCGTTACCTTCATAAGAGAATTCGGATCAACATTAGTAAACTAACTACAAGAACGCATCGCTAATTCTAGGAAAAGTTGGGCAGCGTCTCCTTTGCTCATACTACTTTTCTCACGTTCTATATCAACTCCCAATATTCATAATATTATTCGCAATATCATAATCGACAATCGTCATTTACGTGCGTTTACCAAAATCCACCATTTTCCTCCAATTTCCCCCATATTTAACCTTATGACTCGTCTTTGCGTTTTCATGCATTTAATGCCTGTTTCATGATATAAACATCATTTATAATGTCTTTGTACTCACAACACTTCAATATTCATAGTTCAATTCCACTATCATTCATTTATGTCACTATTCACTCAATAATGACCCATTTCTATGTTCTTCTACATTTCAAGTGTCTAAGCTTTCCAATACTTCAAACAACATGGAATAATCATGAAACTTACCTTGGATGATGGTTGAACAATCCTTAAGTTGAAATACTTCAATTAGCCAAAACCCTAGTTCCACCTTCTTTGAAATTTCTTCACTTAGATGATCCTTTGTTGTGTTCTTACACTTGATTTCATGAATTTGGTGGTGTTGACCTTGATGTTGTCACGACCCAACCCCGTAGGCCGTGACTAGTGCCCGATCTGGGCACCCAAACCCATCTATCAAATGCATTCAAGTATATAGCAGATGCCGACGAGGCTATATTCCAAATTTAGATAATTTCCAGAAAACTTTCAGCAGAGTTTCCTTTGTTTTACAGACTATCCAAAATAACCCTGCGCATAGAAAATACCAACAAAGGCCACACCGGCCAACAAGGCAACATGTAAACATATGCGGACCGGCCGCCGCGGCGAATGGGATCGCCCCAAACACATTATATACACATATCCGAATAGAAAGACCCCAACCCACAAATGGGGGTACTTGGCTTTCATCTTATCTTCCGCTTCTCAAGTCATCTCTTCCTTGTTGTTGTTTCACCATCGAACTTTGACTGAAGCGACTTCTTTATTTCGAAGTCTCCGCACTTGTCTGTCTAAAATAGCAATAGGTATTTCTTCATACGTCAGCTTCTCTGTCACCTGCACATCGTCAACCGGGACTATTCTTGTAGGATCCCCAATACACTTGTGGAGCATCAAAACATGGAATACCGGGTGAACTGATTCAAACTCCGAAGGTAAATCCAATTCATATGCTACCTGTCCCACCTTACGGACAATTTTATAAGGTCCGATGTATCTTGGACTCAACTTCCCCTTTTTGCCAAATCTCATCACCCCTTTCATTGGCGATACCTTCAGAAATACCCAGTCATTTACCTGGAATTCTAAATCCCGTCTGAATAGTACGCTCGTAGCATATCTTCCAAGGTCTGAATAGTACGCTCGGCTTGTCCGTCCGTTTGTGGATGAAATGTTGTGCTAAATTTGACTTGAGTACCTAACCCTTCTTGGAAGGATTTCCAAAACTTAGCTGTAAACTGGGCCCCTCTGTCTGTAATAATGGCCAAAGGGATCCCATGAAGGCGCACAATTTCCTTTAAATATAACCTGGCATAGTCTTCAGCTGAATACGTGGTTCTAACTGGGAGGAATTGTGCTGCTTTCGTGAGTCTATCCACGATCACCCATATAGAGTCATATTTGCCTCGGGAGTGGGGTAATCCCACAATAAAATCCATATTAATCTCCTCCCATTTCCAGGTAGGAATTTCCATTGCTTGCAATAAGCCCCCTGGCTTCTGATGTTCTGCTTTCACCTGTTGGCAGTTTGGACACTGCGCCACAAATGCCGCTATGTCTCGTTTCATGCCATCCCACCAATATAGCAATTTAAGATCGTGGTACATCTAGGTTGAACCTGGATGAATAGAATACCGGGAATAATGTGCTTCATCTAAAATCTGTTGGCGCAAGTTTGCCACATTCGGTACACATAGTCGGCCTCGATATCTAAGAACCCCTTCTATGGAAACTTCAAATGGAGACTTTTCCTTTTCCTGAGATAGATCTCGATAGTCGCTTAACTGAGGATCTTCATATTGCCGTTCCTTCACTTCTAGATTCAATGATGAAACTGTGGCGTCATTGATGGTAATACTTGCATCTCCTGAATCAATTGGCCGTACGCCGAGACTTGCTAATGTCACGACCCAACCCCGTAGGCCGTGACTAGTGCCCGATCTGGGCACCCAAACCCATCTATCAAATGTATTCAAGTAGATAGCAGAAGCCGACAAGGCTATATTCTAAATTTAGATGATTTCCAAAAAAGAATTTCGGCAGAGTTTCCTTTGTTTTACAGACTATCCAAAATAACCCTGCGCATAGAAAATACCAAAAAAGGCCACACCGGCCAACAAGGCAACATGTAAACATATGCGGACCGGCCGCCGCGGCGAATGGGATCGCCCAAACACATCATATACACACATCCGTACAGAAAGACCCAACCCACAAACATGTCCACTGACCTCTAAACAGATCGACAGAATCATATGACGGGATAGGGCCCCGCCGTACCCAAATAGTCAGATATATAGAAATATATACATAACAAAAGATGTATGTACCAAAAGTGGACTCCGGATCAAAAGGGAGTGCTCAAAAATAGTAGAAAGCGGAGCCTACAGTGGAGGATCACCTGTGTCTGTACCTGCGAGCATGAAACTCATCCCCCGAAGAAAGGGGGTCAGTACGAAAGATGTACTGAGTATCTAAAGCATGGAGTACAGAAATATAGGCCACAACTGAAAGCAAACAGGATACAAAAGAGGGAAATACCGAACAGTATATTAAAATGTGTATCAAAATCATATATACATAATGCAAACAAACTCATGCAAAGCTCAGGAACGTGGTCACCACTCCGACGCTAGTGCCACACACAACATAACACCAGAAGGTTCAAATCTCCGTACATCCCCGAGCACACACATATCAGCATAATATATCACCAGCCATATCACAGCATAACTCCAAACGGAACCCGGCCCTATGGCGAGGTCTCGGGAACCGTAACACAGCATACGACCGAATTTATGACAATGCACACGAATCATAACCGGCCCGGGAACCGGCGAACGAAATCATAATAAGGGCACGAGCGGAGTCGTGAGCAAACAATGCAATTTGTATGTCAAAATATTCTTTGAAACTTGTTAAAATCATAAGTCAATTTATTAGTCAAAATAGTCGACCGATTAGTTAGTACGGAGTTCATTTCACAAAAATATTTCCAAAGTAATAATTGTGGTTCAAAATATAGTTTAGAATATCGTGGCAGTCATAACATTATTTTATGATAGGCAAATTCGTAACAAAAGTTTTTTACCGACTTTGTACAAAAATGGGCATAATAGAGCAAACAAAGAAGTCTCGGGGTTAGCGGGCCCACCTCGGGTCAAGTCGAGGTGGCGGACATGAATCACGGACATTTGGGGTCTATGGGATCATACATGGAGGATCCGAAGCGATTTGATTACATTTGCATAAGTTTCGAACATTTAATTACTTTGAAAGCAAAAGAAGAACTTTAAGGTTCAATTCGATTGAATGAATAGTTAACATTCTCTAATTCGGATTTCGGGGAACAGAATTGCTCCCGGGGTTCCGATATTGACCTAGCATACCTAAGACATGCAAAAAGAAGGAGTGGGTAGCCTTACATACCTTGTATACGACTTACGCTCGCCCAAAACTCAAGTCCCGTTTCGCTCAGAATCTGCAAATGGTCAAAGTTACCAATTAGGAATAATAAGGCTTAAGAATTCACTTAACTTCATCTTTGTCTACTGAAATTTCGGTAGCACCTCCCCTATACATATAACACCCCCGAGACTTAGCTCGGCTCCATATACAACAGCAACAACAACCCACAATATCACAAACATCACAAGTCATAACAAAATCACTCCAACGTCAATATTCTTTCTTTCTACATAAATCAACAACTTTCATCCACACTTCACAACATCAAACTAACATCCACATTATCATATTCATTTACTCATTAAAGTTATTCAAACACATTCCAATAATATTTCAAGCGATATACATGAATTTACGCAAATCCGCTACTTTCCATATTCTATTCAAAACTTCTACGAATGCAACAAAACTTCCCAAATCGCATTGTCTTCCTTCCAAATTCATTAACAACAACATTAGTTCCCATCCTAGCATCTCACTTTCACATTTACACAAAAATCATGTAAAATTCACCTAATTTCTCATAATTACATACAAGCAATTTCAATGCCAATTCAACTCATTAAACATTCATTTACGTCATAAATGCTACAACGACGCAACTAGCAAGCTAAACAACAATCAAATTCGTCTCCTTCACCATACATGGCTCACGGCCAGTTCAACACACACACCCACGATTTCACACACACACCAAAACTATGAAATTCTCGTCTATTCTCAATCCTTATAATATTCATACAAATTCCATAACACAAAAGTGGCAAAAATTCTTACCTTTTCTAAAAATTCCGACTTGCCGCAACCGTGATTCTTTCGCCAAACAAATTGTATCACATCGGAGAGCGTCTTGAACTTACTTCAATACAAGAAGGACAAGATTTTTGGATCAAGATCAAAGCTAGAATTTTTTTTTTCTTTCTTTCTTGTGTTGGCCGAAACCCTCTCTCTTGGGTGTTCTTCAATTTATGTTTTGCTTCATTCTCTTGAATGTTCTAACGCTAGCAATATATAATACTCTCTTTATTAAGTTGTCACATGCTAATCACATGACAACTTGGTATGGGTTTGGGACAAAGACATGGTCGGCCACCCTTAACATTTTGGGCCTCATTTCTCTTAAATTTTTGTTGAGCCCAAATCATTAAAACTCTCGTTTTAAAATTCCCAAAACTAATTTTCGAAATCCCAATTTTGCCCTTTAGACTTCCTCCATATTTTCACACCAATATTTTCATAATCAATCTAGATATATTGACTAAAATCAAGATATTGCCTTATAACATACAAGTCTTAATTATTTCCAAGACTTTCCAATTATGCGAAATTACGGGATATAACATTCTCCCCCCCCCCCCCCCCCTTTAGAACATTCGTCCCCGAATGTTAAATTAGTCTTATGAACATAACGGGGGAGCATCTCTCTATGATTAGCACGCATAATTCATTTGTCAATCAACACAACAAACTTAAAAGTTTAAATTACCTGTGGGCGTAGGAAATAAGTGGGGGTATTTCCGCTACATCTCATAACACCCTTCATAGGCGACACCTTCAGAAACACCAAGTCACCAATTTGGAACTCTAATGGTCGACGTCGTCTGTCTGCATATGCTTTTTGTCGACTCTGTGCAGCCAATAATCGCTCCCGAATAAGTTTTACCTTATCCACTGCTTCCTGGATCACATCTGGTCCCATTCATTTAGTTTCGCCCATGTCGAACCAACCAATCAGAGATCTGCATTTTCTACCATAAAGGGCTTCGTACGGTGCCATCTGGATGCTGGAGTGATAACTGTTATTATAAGAAAATTCAATAAGCGGCAAATGATCATCCCAGATGCCTCTGAAATCAATAACGCAGGCCCGCAACATATCTTCCAGAGTCTGAATAGTGCGCTGGGCCTGCCCGTCGGACTGAGGATGAAAAGTTGTACTGAGGCTCACCTGAGTCCCTAGTCCCTCCTGAAATGACCTCCAGAAATTTGCCGTAAACTGGGCACCTCGGTCGGTAATAATAGATACAGGGACTCCGTGAAGTCTGACTATCTCTCTGATGTATAATCTAGCATAATCCTCTGCCGAATAAGTAGTCCGGATTGGGAGAAAGTGGGCTGATTTCGTCAATCTGTCAACAATAACCCAAATAGAATCATACCTGCGTGGAGTGCGCGGTAACCCAACAACGAAATCCATATTAATCATCTCCCATTTCCAGGCTGGGATTTCCATCTCCTGTAATAATCCACCGGGCTTCTGATGTTCAATTTTCATTTGTTGACAATTCGGGCACTGGCCAACGAACTCAACAATATCTTTCTTCATACCGTCCCACCAATACAAACACCTGAGATCATGATACATTTTTGTGGAACCAGGATGAACAGAATACCGTGCATTATGCGTCTCGCCCATAATTTGTCGTCGTAAGCCTGCAACGTCCGGTACACAGAATCTGCCTTCATATAATAACACCCCTTCAGGCGAAATTTCAAACGGAGTCTTTTCTTTATTAAGGACCACATCTCTGTACTGAACCAGAACAAGATCCTCGAGCTAACGCTGCTTTACCTCTTCTATAATAGATGATTCAACAACTGCACGAACAGAAATCCCAGAATCTCCAGAATCTGCCAAACGAACTCCAAGGCTGGCTAACTGATGAATATCACGAACCAAGTCTTTCTTATCAGATGGTACATCAGCTAAACTGCCCATGGACTTGCGGCTAAGTGCATCCGCTACCACATTGGCTTTCCCAGGATGGTACAGAATATCAACGTCATAATCTTTCAATAATTCAAGCCATCTTCTCTGCCGCAAATTTAGTTCTTTCTGCTTAAAAATATACTGGAGACTATTATGGTCCGTATAAATATCAACGTGGACCCCATATAAATAATGCCGCCAAATCTTCAAAGCATGAATCACCGCGGCCAACTCAAGATCATGAGTGGGATAATTCTTCTCGTGCTGTCTGAGCTGCCGGGAAGCATAGGCTATAACTCGACCGTGCTGCATCAACACGCAACCTAGCCCAATAGCAGAGGCGTCACAATAGACAACATACCCGTCTGATCCTTCCAGAAGAGCTAAGACTGGAGCTGTAATTAATTTTTCTTTCAACATCTGAAAGTTGCGCTCGCAGGCATCAGTCCACTGAAATTTCGCTGCTTTCTGAGTAAGCTTCATTAGTGGTGCCGCAATGGAAGAAAAAATTTCGACGAATCTTCGATAATATCCGGCTAACCCCAGAAAACTGCGTACCTCTGTCGGTGTAGTAGGCCTGGGCCAATTCTGTACAGCTTCAATCTTCTGCGTATCGACCCGAATACCGTCTGCTCCGACAATATGCCCCAAGAATGCCACAGAAGTTAACCAGAATTCACATTTGGAAAATTTAGCTTATAATTTCTGTTGGCGAAGAATACCAAGTACCGTCCTCAAATGATCTGAATGCTCCTCTGCTGATCGTGAGTAAATCAGAATATCATCAATAAACACAATCACGAACATATCAAAGAAAGGCCGAAATACCCGATTCATCAGATCCATGAATACCGCTGGAGCATTAGTCAGCCCGAAAGACATCACTCTAAATTCATAATGCCCGTACCGGGTCCTGAAAGCAGTCTTCGGGATATCTGATTCTCGCACTCGCACCTGATGATAACCCGAGCGCAAATCTATCTTTGAAAAATATTAGAACCCTGCAACTGATCAAACAAATCCTCAATCCGGGGGAGGGGATATTTATTCTTTATAGTTACCTTATTTAGTTGCCGATAATCAATACACATTCGCAGTGACCCATCTTTCTTTCTTACAAATAATACCGGCGCTCCCCAGGGTGATGTACTGGGTCTGATAAATCCTTTATCCAATAGGTCCTTCAGCTGATCTTTCAATTCCTTCAATTCAGCCGGTGCCATTCTATACGAAGGAATAGATATAGGCTGCGTACCCGGCAACAAGTCTATAGTGAAATCTATCTGCCGTTCAGGCGGAAGGCCCGGAAGCTCATCTGGAAACACATCTGGGAACTCACTAACAACCGGAACAGACTGAAGAGTAGGTGTCTCGGCTGTAGTATCGTGCACACGAACCAAATGATAGATATAACCTTTCTGAATCTTCTTCTTAGCCTTGAGGTACGAAATAAACTTACCCCTCGGCGATGCCGTAGACCCGAACCACTCTATAACTGGTTCCCCTGGAAATTGAAAACGGACTACCTTTTTCTGCCAGTCAACATTAGCATAACAGGAAGCCAACCAGTCCATTCCCATAATGACGTCGAATTCCAGCATATCTAATTCTATCAAATCAGCTTTAGTGCAACGATCACATATAGTCACAAAACAATCCCTATATATCTGCCTCGCTATAATATAGTCCCCAACCGGTGTAGCTACATCAAATGGATCTATAGGCTCAGACACTATCCCAATTTTACTAGCAACGAGCGGGGAAATATATGATAAAGTTGAACCAGGGTCAATCAGTGCATATACAGATCTGGAGAAAACCAGTAATGTACCTGTGACGACATTCGGCGAAGCCTCCTGGTCCTGGCGACTGGCTAATGCATATATGCAGTTCGAGGGACCGCTAGAACCCGAAGCACTACCACGACCTCGACCGCGTCCCGCCGGTGCCGGCATACCTCGCCCCGCAGGGCGTGCAACTGATGGAGCAGATGATGAACCAGCGGTCGATCCCGTCGGCTGAGCTACGCTACCCGAACCGCTCGCCAACGGACAATCTCGCATAATATGGCCCTGACCGCCGCATGAAAAACAGGCTCCAGTAAGTCGGTAACACTCTCCCGGGTGCGATTTCCCGCAATGGGAACAACGGGGCCTGGGTGGTCTGGGCTGACTGGGACCGCTGGATGTCTGTGACCCTGACGCTCTGGAGCTCTGACCGACCCCATACTGTCCTGCACTGTCAAACCTCCTGCCGGCTGACTGAGTACCCCGGCCTGACGGAGGAAGATGTCTGCCTGCCTGCTGCTGCTGAGGCTGTCCGCCTCGAGAATCTCCAGAATAGCCTGCGGATCTGGCCCTCTTGGGCGGCCTCCTGTCCCGATCTCTGCTGGAATAATCAGCTCTATGCCGGTCCTCCATACCCAGAGCATAAGACTGTAGTCGGGCAATATCCATGTCTGTCTGCAATGCCACCGCCATACAACCATCAATCAAGTAGCGGTCTAATCCCATCACATATCTGTGCATCCGATCAGCCATATCTGCTACTATGACAGGTGCGTACCGGGCCAGAGAATCAAACTCCATATTATACTCACGAACACTCCGACCCCTCTGCTGCAGATGTAAAAATCGGTCAACCCGCGCCTGCCGTAACTCTGGAGGCAAAAAGTGGCGGGTAAAAATAGCCACGAACTCGTCCCAAGTAGCTGGGGAAGCACCCTCACCCCTAGATAGGTCCCAGGACTCATACCAGTGAGCAGCAACATCCCGTAGTCTATGCGAAGCCAACTCAACAGACTTAGTCTCTGAAGCCCTGACCAAGTCTAGTGAGCGCCGCATCCCCCGAATAAAGTCATGGGGGTCCTCATCGGGCTTAGACCCGAAAAACTCTGGAGGGCCACATAATAGGAACTCTTGAACCCTCAGGCTGTCACGCCTGTCGTCATCATCATCGTCTCTCCGCCCGCGTCTGCGAGCCTGTCCCGCTACCAGAGTGGTCAATAACTGCACAACCTCTCTCAGTGTCCTGTCCTCCGCCCCTGGCTGGGGAGCTGGAGGCTCGGGTGCGGGTACTCGGGCCCCTGGAGCTGCTGATGGACCTGCTCCAGGCTCCGCCGGTGGTGGTGTAGCAGATCCCTCTGAATGGGGCACAACCTCGGGCAAATCATAAACACGAGTCCGGGTAATTCGTTATGCCTGACTAGTGCCTGCCAACCCTGCCTAGCCCTTCTGGGCCGCCGTTGCCTTCTTCGGAGGCATCACTGCAAACACAATAACGAATCAGATCAAAATCATCCTAGTAGCATAGCTCTAACGCACGATCCAAGATTCCAAAGAAAGATAACACCCTAAATGCCTTGTAGCCTCCTGTCTATAGATGTGGTGCACAACACACCGATAAACAAGACTCTACGAGACACGGCCTGTAGACATTCCGAGGACAAACTGCTCTAATACCACTTTGTCACGACCCAACCCCGTAGGCCGTGACTAGTGCCCGATCTGGGCACCCAAACCCATCTATCAAATGTATTCAAGTAGATAGCAGAAGCCGACAAGGCTATATTCTAAATTTAGATGATTTCCAAAAAAAAATTTCGGCAGAGTTTCCTTTTTTTAACAGACTATCCAAAATAACCCTGCGCACAGAAAATACCAATAAAGGCCACACCGTCCAACAAGGCAACATGTAACCATATGCGGACCGGCGGCCGCGGCGAATGGGATCGCCCAAACACATCATATACACACATCCGTACAGAAAGACCCAACCCACAAACATGTCCACAGACCTCTAAACCGACCGACAGAATCATATGACGGGACAGGGCCCCGCCGTACCCAAATAGTCAGATATACAGAAATATATACATAACAAAAGATGTATGTACCAAAAGTGGACTCCGGATCAAAAGGGAGTGCTCCAAAATAGTAGAAAGCGGAGCCTACAGTGGAGGATCAACTGTGTCTGTACCTGCGGGCATGAAACGCATCCCCCGAAGAAAGGGGGTCAGTAAGAAAGATGTACTGAGTATGTAAAGCATGGAGTACAGAAATATAGGCCACAACTGAAAGAAAACAGGATACAAAAGAGGGAAATACCGAACAGTATATCAAAATGTGTATCAAAATCATATATACATAATGCAAACAAACTCATGCAAAGCTCAGGAACGTGGTCACCACTCCGACGCTGGTGCCACACACAGCATAACACCAGAAGGTTCAAATCTCCGTACATCCCCGAGCACACACATATCAGCATAATATATCACAAGCCATATCACAGCATAACTCCAAACGGAACCCGGCCCTATGGCGAGGTCTCGGGAACCATAACACAGCATACGGCCGAATTTATCACAATGCGCACGAATCATAACCGACCCGGGAACCGGCGAACGAAATCATAATAAGGGCACGAGCGGAGTCGTGAGCAAACAATGCAATTTGTATGTCAAAATATTCTTTGAAACTTGTTAAAATCATAAGTCAATTTATTAGTCAAAATAGTCGACCGATTAGTTAGTACGGAGTTCATTTCACAAAAATATTTCCAAAGTAATATTTGTGGTTCAAAATATAGTTTAGAATATCGTGGAAGTCATAACATTATTTTATGATAGGCAAATTCATAACAAAAGTCTTTTACCGACTTTGTACAAAAATGGGTATAATAGAGCAAACAAAGAAGTCTCGGGGTTAGCGGGCCCACCTCGGGTCAAGTCGAGGTGGCGGACATGAATCACGGACATTTGGGGTCTATGGGATCATACATGGAGGATCCGAAGCGATTTGATTACATTTGCATAAGTTTCGAACATTTAATTACTTTGAAAGCAAAAGAAGAACTTTAAGGTTCAATTCGATAGAATGAATAGTGAACGTTCTCTAATTCGGATTTCGGGGAACAGAATTGCTCCCGGGGTTCCGATATTGACCTAGCATACCTAAGACATGCCAAAAGAAGGAGTGGGTAGCCTTACATACCTTGTATACGACTTACGCTCGCCCAAAACTCAAGTCCCGTTTCGCTCAGAATCTGCAAATGGTCAAAGTTACCAATTAGGAATAGTAAGGCTTAAGAATTCACTTAACTTCATCTTTGTCTACTGAAATTTCGGCAGCACCTCCCCTATACATATAACACCCCCGAGACTTAGCTCGGCTCCATATACAACAACAACAACAACCCACAATATCACAAACATCACAAGTCATAACAAAATCACTCTAACGTCAATATTCTTTCTTTCTACATAAATCAACAACTTTCATCTATACTTCACAACATCAAACTAACATCCACATTATCATATTCATATACTCATTAAAGTTATTCAAACACATTCCAATAATATTTCAAGCGATATACATGAATTTACGCAAATCCGCTACTTTCCATATTCTATTCAAAACTTCTACGAATGCAACAAAACTTCCCAAATCGCATTGTCTTCCTTCCAAATTCATTATCAACAACATTAGTTCCCATCCTAGCATCTCACTTTCACATTTACACAAAAATCATATAAAATTCACCTAATTTCTCATAATTACATACAAGCAATTTCAATGCCAATTCAACTCATTAAACATTTATTTACGTCATAAATGCCACAACGACGCAACTAGCAAGCTAAACAACAATCAAATTCGTATCCTTCACCATACATGGCTCACGGCCACTTCAACACACACACACACACACCCACGGTTTCACACACACACCAAAACTACGAAATTCTCGTCTATTCTCAATCCTTATAATATTCATACAAATTCCATAACACAAAAGTGGCAAAAATTCTTACCTTTTCTTAAAATTCCGACTTGCCGCAACCGTGATTCTTTCGCCAAACAAATTGTATCACGTCGGAGAGCGTCTTGAACTTACTACAATACAAGAAGGACAAGATTTTTGGATCAAGATCAAAGCTAGAATTTTTTTTTTCTTTCTTTCTTGTGTTGGCCGAAACCCTCTCTCTTGGGTGTTCTTCAATTTATGTTTTTCTTCATTCTCTTGAATGTTCTAAGGCTAGAAATATATAATACTCTCTTTATTAAGTTGTCACATGCTAATCACATGACAACTTGCTATGGGTTTGGGCCAAAGACATGGCCGGCCACCCTTAACATTTTGGGCCTCAATTCTCTTAAATTTTTGTTGAGCACAAATCATTAAAACTCTCGTTTTAAAATTCCCGAAACTAATTTCCGAAATCCCAATTTTGCCCCTTGGACTTCCTCTATATTTTCACACCAATATTTTCATAATCAATCTAGACATATTGACTAAAATCAAGATATTGCCTTATAACATACAAGTCTTAATTATTTCCAAGACTTTCCAATTATGCGAAATTACGGGATATAACAGCTAACCGATGGACCTCACGAACCGTTTCTCGCTTTTCCGAAGGAACTCCACATAAACTACCCATCGATCGGCGGCTAAGTGCATCTGCTACTACATTCGCCTTTCCTGGATGATATAGAATGTTCACATCGTAATCCTTCAGTAATTCTAACCATCGCCTTTGCCGCAGGTTCAACTCCTTCTGTTTGAAAATATATTGAAGGCTTTTGTGATCCATATAGATGTCCACGTTCACACCATATAAGTAGCGTCTTCACATTTTCAATGCATGAATGACCGCAGCTAGCTCAAGATCAGGAGTGGGATAATTCTGTTCATGTTTTTGCAACTGCCTCGAGGCATATGCAATAACCTTCCCGTGCTGCATCAATACGCATCCTAATCCCACGCCGGAGGCATCACAATATACGACATAGCCATCTGATCCTTCTGGAAGTGTTAGCACTGGCGCTGAGGTCAACCTGTTTTTCAACTCTTGGAAGCTACGCTCACAGGCATCACTCCACTGGAATTTAGCCGACTTCTGAGTTAACTTTGTCAATGGGGCTGAAATAGATGAGAAGCCCTCTACAAATCTTCTATAGTATCCTGCTAACCCAAGGAAACTATGAACTTCCGTGGATGTCGTAGGCCTTGGCCAAGTCTTCACAGCTTATATTTTCTGAGTGTCGACTCGGATACCATCATCTGAAATAACATGACCCAGGAATGCAACAGAATTAAGCCAAAACTCGCACTTCGAAAACTTTGCATACAATTCTCGATCTCGAAGAACGCCAAGAACATTCCTCAGATGATCTGCATGTTCTCACTCTGTGCGAGAGTACACCAAAACATCATCGATGAACACTATCACAAAGAGGTCAAAGAACGGCTTGAACACATTATTCATTAAATTCATGAACACTGCCGGGGCATTCGTCAACCCGAACGACATCACTCGGAACTCATAATGGCCGTACCTCGTTCTGAAGGCTCTCTTGGGAATGTCTTCTTCTCTGATTCTCACTTGATGATAACCCGATCTTAGGTCTATCTTAGAAAACCACTTAGCAACTTGCAATTGATCGAACAAGTCGTCAATTCTGGGGAGGGGATATCTGTTCTTTACCGTCACCTTGTTTAGCTGTCTATAATCAATACACATCCGTAGCGACCCATCTTTATTTCTCACAAACAAGACCGGCGCTCCCCACGGTGATGAACTGGGCCTAATGAAACCCTTCTCGAGCAAGTCTTTCAACTGTGCCTTTAGCTCCTTCAATTCTGCCGGAGCCATTCGATAAGGAGGAATTGAAATGGGCTCCGTGTCCGGCAATACATCAATAGCGAAATCAATTTCCCTTTCTGGAGGAAGACCTGGAAGTTCGTCTGGAAATACATCTGGAAATTCATTTACTACCGGGACAGATTGGAAAACTGGTGGCCTTGCCTCCGTATCATGAACCTGAACTAGATGATAAATATATCCCTTGGCTATCATCTTTCTCGCCTTGAGGTAGGAAATAAACCTACCCTTAGGGGATTCTGTGTTACCCTTCCATTCAAGTACGGGCTCTCCCGGAAACTGGAATCGAACCATTTTGTCCTGCAATCGACATTAGCATAGCACGAGGCCAGCCAATCCATTCCCATTATTTCAGCGTCCTCGACATCTCATCAACAAAGCCTTGGGGGTCCTCATCCGACTTCGACCCGAAATTTTCCGGAGGATTTAAAGTCAAGAAATCAGAAATCACGGGCTCTCGTACTGGCCGATCGATCACTTGGGCCCGCATTCTGTCGTTGTGCCTGAGCGGCGACCAACTGTGTCAATAAATGTATGGCCTCGGACACTTGTTGACCCGAAGCACCTGGTGGAGGAATCGGAGCTGAGGCTCCTCCCTGCTCTTCTACATTGGGCGCTACCTCACTTTGCGATTCACTTTCCTCTACATTTGCCGGAGGCTGTCTTTCCGCCTGCCTCTTTTTCGTAGCTTTGCCCTTCTGGGCGGCGGTAGCTTTTCCATTTGGCAGCATCTTCTGAAATCATAACACACTCTTTAGGAAAGGATAAAATCCTAGGTATGGCTCTATCGCACGATCTAGTGAAAATAAAGATGGTCATTTTCCTAAATGCCCTGTAGCCTCTTGTTTATTAGCGTGGCGCACAACACACCATAAACAAGACTCTACTAGACATAGCTCGCAGACACTTCCTAGGATGAACTGCTCTGATACCACTTCTGTCACGACCCGACTAGGGGCCGCGACGGGTAAACGGAGCTAGTTACCGAGCACCGCTCACTCTACTACTTATCTTACTCACTCAATAGTCTATTACCAACTTAGTATACAAATATCATGAGAAATCATATTTTAAATAAAATATAAATACTTATATACATTGCCCCTTGGCCATCAAAATGAAATATACAATAATAGCATTTTTGTGAGACCATTTAACCCATACTGCGTATCTACGAGCTTCTACTGACATACTGTATAAACAGACGGAACAAGACTCCGTCGTGCCCAAAATATGCATATGTATATGTACATCAAAAGAATAGCCATAAGCACCTCAAACAATGGAGTGCTCTCAACAGCTGACAGCTCCTAAGTATCTGGATCAAGCTCGCCTCCCTGTCTACCTGTGGGCATGAACACAGCTTCCAAAGAAGGGACGTCAGTACGAATATTGTACTGAGTATGAGAGGCATGAACAGTGAAGAAAGGCATCAATAATATAATGAGAGCATCAATATAAAGCTTATGGATCTGACTGAAAATCATACAGGGAATAATGCATGATGTCTTACTCATACTTATCATCGTAAGATGTATGCATCATATGCAAGCTGCCCGCCCATGTCGGAACGGTGTGATAATCAATAATATAAGCCCGCGTCCAGGCCTCCCGCATCCGGGGTACCATCTCATGCCGCCCACTAGTGGTGTCTGCCCACGCCCGAAGGTCGTGGTGTATCCGTATCGCCGCCCGCCGAAGCGGTGTCTGCCGGGCCAACTAGGCCCGGTAAGCAATGCTCATGCCATGCTTATCATAAAATAGTCATAATAATGTGCTTATTGTAAAAATGTTTACCTTATCATAACACATGCACGAGGTTTGAGAACTACTTTACTCTATCGGGGTGACGTAAGGTCGTGACCCCCCGATTACTTTATGGGGCAATTACAGACATTCTGCCTCACCTCGAAAGGACTAGTACATAAGGTGAGTGTAGGCAAGGACTAACATCATCATATCGTATAACCTATCTCATATGGACATTTAACTTTTAGGAATGTAGAAGTTCATGGAAAGGTGGTAATTCGGACTATAAGATTCATGCCATTGGAAAGAAAGGACTAGCCTCACATACCTTGGTCGCCTAGCTAATCTATCGCTCACTTACTCTCCTTCAAAATCACGTCATTACCTTCATAAGAGAATTCAGATCAACATTAGTATACTAACTACAAGAACGCATCGCTAATTCTAGGAAACGTTGCGCAGCGTCTCCTCTGCTCATACTACTTTTCTCACGTTCTATATCAACTCCCAATATTCATAATATTATTCGCAATATCATAATCGACAATCGTCATTTACGTGAGTTTAGCAAAATCCACCATTTTCCTCTAATTTCCCCTATATTTAACCTTATGACTCGTCTTTGCGTTTTCATGCATTTAATGTCTGTTTCATGATATAAACATCATTTATAACGTATTTGTACTCACAACACTTCAATATTCATAGTTCAATTCCACTATCATTCATTTATGTCACTATTCACTCAATAATGACCCATTTCTATGTTCTTCTACATTTCAAGTGTCTAAGCTTTTCAATACTTCAAACAACATGGAATAATCATGAAACTTACCTTGGATGATGGTTGAACAATCCTTAAGTTGAAATACTTCAATTAGCCAAAACCCTAGTTCCACCTTCTTTGAAATTTCTTCACTTAGATGATCCTCCATGGCCGTATTTAATCATTTCAAAAACTGAAAGTTTTGGCTGAGGAACATGGCATTTTACGACCTGGTTTACGGTCCGTAAACCAGTTTACGGGCCGTAAACTGGGTCGTATTTAACCATATCAACACTGGGCAGAAAGTTGATTCTTTTGGAAAGATGGAATACGATTGCACTATACGGTCCGTAAATCACTTTACGGGTCGTATAGTGCCATATACGACCACTGGGCTGAAATTTTTTCCGCAACTTCTTTATTTCCAAAAATTCATAATTAGCCATTCCTGACTTAATAAAACATCATGCACTCAAGCCCTTCATTGTTCTACTCATCACACAAGTACGGAAAAATTTCCGAGGTGTAACAACTTGGAACTCTAAGTTTCTTCGGCGATTATCCGCATAGGACTTTTGACAACTTTGGGCTGCTAACAACCTATCTTGTATAAGCTTAACCTTCTCTATGTCTTGGGGGACCAAGTCTGTCCCTATCAATTTAGTCTCTCCGGTTTCAAACCACCCAATTGGGGATCTACACCTTCGCCCATATAAAGCTTCATGCGGTGCCATTTGAATGCTAGAATGATAACTGTTATTGTAAGCAAACTCAATGAGTGGCTAGTGGTCATCCCAATTTCCTTCAAAATCTATCATGCATGCCCGCAACATATCTTAAAGAGTCTGAATGGTACGTTCGGCTTGCCCATCGGTCTGCGGGTGAAACGCGTGCTAAGGCTCACTAGGGTCCTTAGACCCTCTTGGAAAGACTTCCAAAAATTTGCTGTAAACTGAGTCCCTCTATCGGAGATAATAGATACCGGAACACCATGGAGTCTCACTATCTCTTTAAGGTAAAGCTTTGCATAATCTTCAGCCACATAGGTCGTTCTAACTGGTAAGAAATGAGCTGACTTTGTGAGTCTATCCACAATCACCCATATGGAATCATACTTACATCGAGAACGGGGTAAGCCTGAAATGAAGTCCATGTTAATCACTTCCCATTTCCAAGTTGGGATTTCTATAGCTTGCAACAATCTACCCGGCTTTTGGTGCTCGATTTTCACTTACTAACAATTAGGACACTGAGCTACGAATTCCGCTATATCTTTCTTCATCCCATTCCACCAATATATATAATTGAGGTCATGATACATTTTCGTCGCACCGGGCTGAACAGAATAACAGGAACAACGAGCTTCCCTTAATATCTGGTGGCGTAGACCTGCCACATTGGGAACACATAATCTGCCTCGACAGCGGAGAACTCCGTCTCCTGAAATATCAAATAATGACTCCTCTTTCTGAGGGAGTGTATCTCTGTACTGCATTAGCATGGAATCTTCGTATTGTCACTCTTTCACTTCTGCTACTAGCTACGAGACTGCTGAATTCTGAATAGTAGCTCCCCTGCTACCTGAGTCCACCACTCGAACTCCTAGGCTAGCTAACTGCTGGAGCTCACGAGCCATTTCCCTCTTCTCTGGTCGTACATCACATAAACTTCCCATCGATCTGCGGCTAAGAGCATCAGCTACAATATTTACCTTTCCAGGGTGATATAAGATATCAACATCGTAATCTTTTAGCAACTCTAACTATCGTCGTTGCCGCAAATTCAACTCTTTCTGCTTGAAGATATACTGAAGGCTCTTATGATTTGTATAAATATCCACATGGACACCGTATAAATAATGTCACCATATCTTTAGTGCATGAACCACTGCGGCCAATTCTAGATCATGGGTTGGATAATTCTTCGCATTTTTCCGCAATTGCCTTGAAGCAGACGCAATCACTTTACCATGTTGCATCAATACACAGCCTAGCCCAACACCTAAAGCATCGCAATAAACAACATATCCTTCCAATCCCTCAGGAAGTGTTAAAACTCGGGCAGAAGTCAATCTACCATTCAACTCTTGGAAGCTACGTTCACAAGCGTCTGTCAATTGAAACTTTGCCGATTTCTGGGTCAACTTTTTGAGCGGTGCAGAAATAGAAGAAAAACCTTCAACGAATCTCCTGTAATAACCTGCTAAGCCCAGAAAGAAACGAACCTCCGTAGGAGTTGTGGGCCTTGGCCAAGTTTTCACGGCCTCAATCTTTTGACTATCCACTCGAATACCATCGGCTGCAACAATATGCCCTAGAAATTCCACTGAGTTCAACCAAAACTCGCATTTGGAAAACTTTGCAAACAACACTTGAGTTCGAAGAACTTCGAGGACAGTACGCAAATGATCCGCATGTTCTGCCTCGGATCTAGAATACACAAAGATATCGTCGATAAATACGATCACAAATAAATCCAGGAAAGGCCTGAACACATTATTCATCAGATCCATAAATACTGCCGGTGCATTAGTTAGCCCAAATGACATTACCCGGAACTCAAAATGACCATATCTTGTTTTGAAGGCTGTCTTAGAGATATCCTTCTCCCTAACTCTCACTTGGTGATACCCGGACCTCAAATCAATCTTTGAAAACCATTTGGCACCTTGCAATTGATCAAATAAATCATCAATCCTCGGAAGAGGAAATTTATTCTTAATCGTCACCTTGTTCAATTGCCGATAATCAATGCACATTCTCAAGGAGCCATCTTTCTTTCGGACGAACAGTACGGGTGCTCCCCACGGGGATGAACTAGGCCTAATGAAGCCTTTATCAAGCAAGTCTTTCAATTGCTCCTTCAACTCTTTCAATTCTACGGGAGCCATTCTATAAGGAGGAATAGATATCGGCTTAGTGCCTGGCAACACATCAATAGCAAAATCAATCTCCCACTCGGGAGGAAGGCCTGAAAGCTCTTCCGGGAACACATTCGGAAATTCATTTACTATGGGAACTGACTGAAGAGTCGGCGATTCAGCTTCTACATCTTAAACCCGAACTAGATGATAAATGCAACCTTTCGTGATCATTTTCCTTGCCTTTAGATAGGAAATAAACCTACCTTTTGGTGACACCGTATTCCCTTTCCATTCTAAAACTGGTCCTCCCGGAAATTGGAAACGAACCATTTTCATTCGGCAATCAACATTGGCATAACAAGAAGTCAACCAATTCATGCCCATAATAACATCAAAATCCACCATTTCTAGCTCATGCAAATCAATCATGGTACGACGATCACAAATCATAATTACACAATTTCTATATACTCGGCTAGCTATTACCGATTCGCCCACGGGTGTAGACACCTCAAAAGGTTTGATCGACTCTGGCTCGACTTTAAATCGACCCGCAATATATGGAGTAACATATGACGACGTGGAGCTCGGATCAATCAAAGCATATACATCAGTAGAGAATACCGATAATATACCTGTGACCACGTCAGGGGAAGACTCAAGATGTTGGAGTCTAGCCGAAGCATAAACACGGTGCTGAGGACCGCTAGAACTGGGAGCTGTCCCTCTACCTCTACCATGGCCGACTGGGGCATGTGAACCCGGCCCCACAAGGCGTACAGATGCTGAAGATCCGCTATCGACCCTGAAGGCTGGGTCCTACCTCTACCATGAACTGAGGGGCAATCACGCATGATATGGCCTGGTCGACCACATGAATAGCAAACATCCGAACCCAATCGGCATCGACCCCAATGTAGCTTCCCACACTGGGAACATCGTAGTGCGGGTGTCCTTGCCTGACCCGAATCATCTCTGAATTGAGACCCCGAATAACTCTGACTTGGCTCGGAACGAGTAGATCTGTCGAATCTCTGGCCTGAAAACCGCGGAGGCGCACTAGTCATAGAATATCCTGAGTGCCTGGACATCTGCAGTCTGTGCCCACCTCGAAACTCACTCATCGGATCTGAAGATCTGGCCCTCTTACTATGACCCCTATCCTGCTCGCGTTCACTTCTCTGCTGCTGTAGGTTTTCTTCTAAGTTCTGAGCATGAGCCTGAATGTGTGCAATATCCATATTGTCCTGAAGGGACGCAGTCAAGCATCTATCCATCAAATGTGGCCCTAGGCCTTTCACAAATCGGTGTACCCGGTCACCCATATCCACTACCATGGCCGAAGCATACCTAGCCAAGGAATTGAAGCGGAGACTATACTCTAGAGCACTCATGCTACCTTGCCTCAAATTTAAGAACTCATCGGCTCTAGCTCGCCGAACTTCTGGAGGCATATAGTGTCGGAGGAATGCATCAACAAACTCTTGCCATACCGCGGGAGGTGCATTGGCTCCCCGTGAAGCCATCCAAACAGTATACCATTGGATCGAGACATCTCTCAATCGATATGACGCTAACTCCACCGATTCGGTGTCCGAAGCATGTATCAATCGAAGCGTCCTCAACATACCATCAATGAAATCCTGAGGGTCCTCCTCTGTCTTTGATCCAAAGAATTCCGGAGGGTTCAAAGTAATGAAGTCACGGGCACTTGCACTAACAGCCCTGTCATCTTGCCCTGTACTTTGCTGCTGAGTTTGAGCAGCAACTAACTATGTAAGCAAATGTATGGCCTCTTTTACATCTTGGCCTGAAGCATCTGGTGTAGGAGCTGGATGTGTTGGAGCTGGGGCTGAGGCTCCCCCGCGCTCCTCTAATATAGGTACTGATCCGGAGGACTGAGTTGAGCCACACTCTGGGACTCACTTTCCTCTACTACCGATGGCGGTGCTCTTTCAGTCCACTTTTCTGCCACCGTCTTGCCCTTTTGGGCTGCTGTAGCCTTTCTCTTTCTAGGCATTTCTGAAATACACAACACACGGTTAAGGAACAAGAATTTCCTACATCATAGCTCTATCGCACAATTCTTATGAAGAAAGAAGGTCATTCATTCCTATAATGTTCGCAGCTTCTTGTTTATAAGTGTGGCGCGCAACACACCCATAACCAAGACTCTACTAGACACGGCTCGTAGACACACCCTAGGACTGAACCGCTCTGATACCACTTTTGTCACGACCCGTCTAGAGGGTCGCGACGAGCACCCGCTGCTAGCCTACCCGGGCACCCCCTTAAGTTACACTTAAACTTACATCTAGGTGAGCCACATAATTAAACACATAATTCTACTCATTTATCATGCTAGTCCCATTGGACGACAATGCCTTTATATCTTAATTGGCACCTATGCCACGTCAACGTACATGAGCCAACAAGTCTATCAAAATGACATACAAAATATAGGCCGACAAGGCCAGACATATCTAACCATATACACGTGACTACGAGCCTCTAAGAAGAGTATAACATATTACATGGGCGGGACAGGACCCCGCTATGCCCATAATTATATACACAAAAGAATGAGTACCCAAAAGCTGTGGCTCTGAATGAAATGGAGCTCTGCTATGTAATCTCTAAGCAAGCAGCTATGGATCAAACCTGTCTCCCTGTGCACCTGCGGGCATGACGCAGCGTCCACAAACAAAAGGACGTCAGTACGAAGAATGTACTGAGTATGTAAAGCATGATCAATATCAATATAGAAGCATAAATAGCAACATAAGAAATAGCATAGAATGGGAGATGGCAATATCATCGTAATATGCACTTACTTGCCTTTCTTAGGAACTTTCCATTTCTAATACGTGTTTGTGTACGTACATCATTATCCGCAATCATGATAGTACCCGTACCGTATTTGTGCTCGTATTCATATACATGCCCCTTATTCACATTCATATACATAGTCATATCATATTCGTATTCATATCATATACATAATCATATCATATACATAGCATTTACATAGCATACCCGACCACGTAGGATTGGTGTTTCATATATACTTGGCCAACCAAGGCTCAAGGTTTCTCATACCTGGCCCTACCAAGGCTTCAGGGTTACATCTACCTGGCCCTACCAAGGCGTCAGGGTTGTCCGTACCATCTGCAAAGGTGTGCGCGCGTTATGTAATCATATACATACTAATTTATATATCTTACCCAACCTCATAGGCTCGGGGTTCCATAATAGTCGTACATAGATACATTTACATCCTGGCTCATAAGCCTCTTTACTATTAACATCGTTATCGTCATCGTTATTACCATTATCATCGATATCATTATCACAATTATCGTCATTCACCACATCTATCTCTATAGGCTTACTCGCCATGCGAGGGATTAGTGCAATCGTAGCGAGTCAAGAATCATTAGCTTGCAAGCTCGGAAGATCAAATCATTTGAAGGATATCATAGCCTTATAGAAGATTTAGACGTTTGGCCAGAGAAACATGCCTTATGAAAGAAGGGTTAGCCTTACATACCTTTTCCGTTCAACTACTCTACACTTGCACGTTCTCCTCCAATGCTAGCGTTTCTACCTTCATTGAAGTCATACTATCATTAGAATCGATAGCTAGCATATATGACTAAAGCTAGAGAAAATCGGACAGCATCTCCTTTATTTATACGACATTCCTCCATAATGTATATCAACTCCCAAACGTCAACAATACATTCACAATACCATAAAAATAGTCATTATTCATCCACATTATCCACATTTCTCAATTTGCTTTCGATCACTTACATCTATGGCTATAACACACGACTATGTCCATTCACGTACATTACTCATCTCATGTTCTCCACATCATTTATAACACATTTGCATCATAATACTTTAAGATTCATAACTCAAATCAAACTATTTCTCAAAATGACACTATTGCATATTTTTTAGAGAGAAGGGGTGTGAAGTGGAAGTGAAATGAAATAACCTTGGTCCCTTTATTTAATGCACCAAAAATCTGCCCCGACCACTTATACGGACCAACATACGGTCCGTATAATTTATATGGACCGTATGTCTTGTCGTATATTTGGTCCAGAAAGTTTTTCCTTCCTGGGTTGATTATACGGTCCCAAACATATGGACCGTTTAATTTATACCACCAGTATGTTTGGCCGTATAACCCCCAGTGGTTTCGAAGTTCGTTTCGTCGATTCGTTTGATCTCCAATCTTATGGAACCTTCTTAACACTTGTTCAACACCTCAATAACAATCTAAGGAACGTTATCACTCTTCTCCAAGTCATCATTTAGGCCTTGCTAACTCGTTACTCGTATTTCCTTTCCGATACCTATCGTATGCCTTGCCTCATCTTAGCCAACTTTCTCGTCTAACATCGCATGCCCTTGAAATCTCACTTAGGGTCATCAAACGTTGTTTCTTACTTATGGAAATATCGTATACTCGTACTCCTGACTAGTTCATTCACTTGCGTACCAACGGAATATTTTCCGAGGTGTAACATGCTCGGTGGAAACCACTTCTTGATAAAGACAGCAACCAGCTCTCCCCCACATATGAATAGTGTTGTGGGGCTGCTTCTTAAACCAAACTCTCTCTTCACTGGCTAAAGAATATTTGAAAACCCTTAGCCAAATTGCATCATCAGGAACAACATTCTGCATGTACTGTGCACACACACCTATAAAATTCTTTCAGTGTTGAGGAGGGTCATCATAGGTAGAGTTCCAAAAAATTTCTCAAGTTGAGTAGTTAGTAGATAGTGGATTCAATCTAGCAGTTTGCGGCATTCACCTTTGGTGGAACAGTAGCATATGCATATTCCACCTCGTCTAGCATATCCACAAAGACATTCTCGCAACCTCCACTTCTATTGGTGGGTCTTGCGCTTGCAAACCCCTATTACTAGCTGCTCCACATTTTCCTCTATTGTTCATGATCACCTGGTTTACAGTAAGCATCAAACAAGGTGTGATGGAATAGAAAAAGACTTTAAGCAAAGCACAAACTATTTAGGAATTTCAAAATCGTATTCCCTGGTAACGGCGCAAAAATTTGATACGCTCAAATTACACCTATTAAATGGTGTAAAGCGGACGATGTCAAATATAGTAACCCAACTAGGTTGGGGTCGAATCCCACATGAAATAGGGTATGAAAAGGTTACTAAATTAGTTGAGTACTTTCTGCGGTCTAGTTTCCTATTCCGATAAGGTTGTAAAGGATTATTTGTTTACTAACTAAATTGCTTTTGATTGTAATAAATGGATTAAAGAAACCAAGGTTGTGTCCCCCTTTAGATGAAGTGTATGCTATGGGTATTAATCTTGATATGCTTCTAATGGATTGTTGTACGAATGCACTCTACCTCTTATTGATTCCCTAATATTTCCTAATAGTTAAGGACTATTTCTCCTTATGATTTTCCCAAATATAAAAGAGTATATATGAAGAACAATTAATATTGTGCCAAGTAAATTCCTCGTATCCTTAAGTGAATCTATTAAATGAGGGTTAACGGCCCGAGTTCTTGTTACATGTTCTTACCAAACCCTAACTTATTTTCCCAAATAAAGAAAGGTTTACGGCTTAAGTTAATGTTTGCAACCATCAACTAACAATGAAGAATAAAGAATAAGTAAACCCTAACAACCCATTATGCATATATCAATCTCAATTCTCAATCACAAAACACCCATCATGGGGTTTACAACCTTAGTAAGAAATTTAGCTACTCATATTGAAGAACGAACAACAAAATATTGAAGAATTCATAAAGCTTACGTATTGAATAAAGAGGATGATGTAAATTGTATTCTGCCTCAAAAGCTTCAAAACAATAAAGTATTCACTTCTCTCCACTCAAAAGACAAAGTCTGACAATCCCTCCTAAATAAAATCCTACGAGAAAATCTTTATAAGGTCTCAAAAACACAAAATTATAACTGACGAAATTGCCCCTGACGGCGTAAGATACGGTCCGTACAATTAAGTACGGACCGTATATCAACATTACTATCACTGACTCCTTGGCTAGGTCCAAATTTTACGGGCCACTTATATGGACCGCATTTAGAAGTGCGATCTGTATCTTCCTTCCTTCAGCTCTTCTTCACTTCAAATTACGAACCAAGATACGGTCCGTATAAAAAGTTACGGGCCGTAACACTCGTCCGTAATTATCAACATCCAAAATTTGGGCTTCTGTTTCTTGCCATGCCAATTACGCCCAAGAGTACGACCCGTACAAATAAGTACGGTCCATACTTCTTCAATTTTGTGCCAGCTTCTGCAATTTCATTGTTTTTATCCTTCCAACCTCAAATTACCTGAAATAGAGAAAAACACATCAAAACGACACTTACTTGCTTAGAAACAAGTAAAACTTCTGGTTAAAAGGCATTAATTTACCGTAATTTCACGCGCAACACATCAAGCAGTCCTTTGGTATGAGGGATGGGAGAGATCTAGGGGACATGATTGTTACACCTTGGAAAATTTTCCGTTAATGCTCAGTGAATAGACTAACGAAGGGCACGAAGTATACGATTTTTCAATGAGTAGGAAATATCATTTGATGGCCCTAATTGAGATTTCAAAGACATTCGAGGTAAGAGAAGAAGGTTTGCCCAAGAAGGAAAGGTATATGTTATGTATCGGAAGGATTTGCGAGTACCGAGTTAATGATGACTTAAGGATGTTTTGGAGAAGAGTTATAACATCCCTTAGATTGTTAATGAGGTGTTAAAAAAGTGTTAAAAAGATTCCATAAGGATAGGAGATCAAACGAGTCGATGAGAACGAGCTCAGAAAAGCTGGGCATTATACGGCCCAACATACTGGCCGTATAAAATATACTGGCTGTATGTTAGGCCGTATATTCAGCCCAGATTGGCAGCCTTCACTGGACTAAAAGTACGGCTAAACATACGGTCAGTATAATTTATACGGACCGTATGTTGGTCCGTCGAAACGAGACGGGACAGATTGGGAGTTATTAATAAGGGGACCAAGTTCATTTCACTTCATTTCATCTTCACCCCCTTCTCTCAAGAACATTTCTCCACACCTATCCCACAAGAATTCAAGAGAAATTAATGATCAACTTCATCAAACCAAGAAAATCAAGTGTAAGAAACTCATTAAAGCTCATCCAAGACAAGAAATACAAGTGGAAGCGGATCTAGGGTTTTGCTCAAGTGAAGTGTTTCCACCCCCATTACTACACCATATAAGGTATGTTTTATGGTCTTTACATGTTTTTTAAGGTATTGAGAGGTTGAAAGACTTGGATTGTAGAAGGAGATAGAAAATGGATCATGAATGTGAGAATAGTGTCATTTTTTAGTAGTAGCTTAGATTGAGTCATGATTCTTGATATGTTGTGATTATAATTATGCTATAAATGACATTAACAACATGGGATAGAAATTGTATATGAGTGAATGTAATAGTGTGTCATGACCATGAATATGGATGATTTGAAGTGGATTGAGAAATATGGATAATGTAGGGGAATAAAGACTATTGCTATGATGTTGTGATTGTTATTATAGATGCTTGGGAGTTGATATATGAAATGGAGGAAGTTGTATAAATAAAGGAGATGCTGCCCAATTTTCTCTAGCTTTAGTCGAGTATGCTAAGCTATCGATTTTCTAATGTCAGTATAAACTCTCATAAAGGTAGAAACGTGAGCATTGAAGGAGAATGTTAAAGCGATAGAATAGTAGAACGAAACGGTATGTAAGGCTAACCTTTCTTTCAATAAGGCATGGTTCTTTAGCCATATATCTAGTCTTTCATGAGCCTATGATGTCCTCCAAATTATTCTATCTTTAAACACTACTAAAGCTCATGGTTCTTATTATGTTTATGATTTTACTGAATTCTTTATACGATGAGCGATCCTCTAAGGATAGATGTAATAAAACGACAATAGTAATGATGCCAAATATGCTTATGAGCTCTTATGTATATGTGTCTATGTATGACTATTATGTAACACCGAGCTTATATGGTCGGGTATGATATGTATCATGCGCACACCACTGCAGTTGGGTACGGATAACCCTGAGCCTTGGTAAGGCCAGGTATGTATAATCACCGTGCTTCGCCATGGCCGGGTATGTGAAACACCGATCCTTCATGGTCGGGTATGCTATGAATGTGAATATGTATATGAATATGGGTATGTATATGAGCATTAAAATAGATACAGATGCGAATAAGGATACGAATATTGATGTATGTACACAATCACGCATTAGGAATGGAAGGTCCCTATGAAAATCAAGTAAGTGTTTATGACGACAGTTCTACTACCCCCTATCTTAGGCTAATTCTTATGTTGCCTCTTATGCTTCTATAATGATATTGATTATGCTTTACATACTCAGTACATTCTTCGTACTGACGTCCTTTTGTTTGTGGACGCTGCGTCATGCCCGCAGGTGGCCAGGGAGACAGGCTTGATCCATAGCTTTATTACTCAGGGACTACGTAGCAGAGCTCCATTTCATTCGGAGCTACAACTTTTGGTATCTATTCTTTTGTGTACATACTTATGGGTATGGCGGGGTCCTGTCCCGCCTATATGTCATGACATACTCTCCTTAGAGGCTCATAGACATGTGTATATGGTTAGATGTATTTCGCCTTGTCGGCTTATATTTTGTATATCATTTTGCTAGCCTCGTCGGCTCGTGTAAATTGATATGGGCACAGTTATTGATGGTGATATAAATGTATTGTTGCCTAACGGGAATAGTATGAATGATGGATAGAAAGTATGATTTAGCTATGTGGATCACCTAGATCTAAATGTCAATGTATGATAAGAGGTGCCCGGGAGGGTTAGCACCGGGTACTCATCACGGCCCTCCGGCTGGTCGTGAAAAAAATGGTATCAGAGCAGTTCTGTCCTGGGGTGTGTCTACGAGTCGTGTCCAGTAGAGTCTTAGTTATGGGTGGGTTGCGCGCCACACTTATAAATAAGAGGCTGCGGGCATTTTAGGAATGAATGACCTTCTTTCATCATAAGATCGTGCGATAGAGCCATAATATAAGGATTTCTCTTTTCCTTAACTGTGTATTGTGTATTTCAGAGATGCCTGTGAAGAAAAAGGCTACGGCAGCCCAAAAGGGCACGACAGTGGCAGGAAAACGGGCTGAAAGAGCACCTCCAACTATTGTAGAGGAAAGTGAGTCCCAGAATGCGGCTCAATCTCAGTCCTCCCACTCAGTGCCTATTTCTGAGGAGCATGAGGGAGCCTCAGCCCCACCTCCAGCACCTCCAGCTCCTCCACCGGATGCTTCAGGCTAAGATGTAAAAAAGGCTATTCATTTACATACTCAATTGGTTGCCACCCAGACTCAGCGGCAAGGTACAGGGCAAGGTGATAGGGATGTTAGTGCAAGGGCCCGTGATTTTATTAGCTTGAACCCTCCGGAATTCTTCGGATCAAAGCTGGATGAGGACCCTCAGAATTTTATTGATGGGATGTTGAGGACCCTTCAGTTGATGCATGCTTCGGACATCGAATCGGTGGAGCTAGCATCCGATAGATTGAGGGATGTTGCGGTTCATTGGTACACGGTTTGGATGGCTTCATGGGGAGCCAATGCGCCTCCCCCGGTATGGCAAGAGTTTGTAGATGCCTTCATCCGACATTACCTGCCTGCAGAGGTTCGGCGAGCTAGAGCTGATAAGTTCTTAAATTTGAGGCAAGGAAGTATGAGTGCTTCAATGTATAGTCTTCGCTTCAATTCTTTGGCTAGGTATGCTTCGGCCATGGTAACGGATATGGGTGACCAAGTGCACCGATTTTTGAGAGGCCTAGGGCCACATTTGATAGATAGGTGCTTGACTGCGTCCCTTCAGGACAACATGAATATTTCACGCATTCAAGCCCATGCTCAAAATTTAGAAGAAAGCCAACAACAACAGAGAAGTGAGCGTGAGCATGATAGAGGGTATAACAAGAGGGCTAGATCTTCGGGTCCGATGAGTGAGTTTAGAGGCGGGCACCGACAACAGTTTTCTAGGCATTCAGGCCATTCCATGATTAGTGCGCCTCCACGATTTTCAGGCCAGAGATTTGATAGATTTACTCATTCCGGGCCGAGTCAGAGTTTTTCGGGATCTCAGTTCAGGGGTGATTCAGGTTAGGCGAGGCCACCCATGCCACGATATTCCTAGTGTGGGAAGTAACATTGGGGCCAGTGCTGATTAGGCTGAGAGGTTTTCTATGCATGTGGTCGGCCAGGCCATATTATGCGTGATTGCCCCTCAGTTAGTGGTAGAGGTAGGACCCAGCCTTCAGGATCGGTAGCTGGATCTTATTCATCTATACGCCCTATGGGGCCAGGTTCACATGTGCCAGTCGGCCATGGTAATGGTAGAGGGAGAGTCTCCAGTTCTAGCGGTCCTCAGCACCGTATTTATGCTTTGGCTGGACGCCAAGATCTTGAGTCTTCTCCTGATGTTGTCACAGGTATATTATCGGTATTTTCTCATGATGTATATGTCACGACCCAGCTAGGGGCCGTGACGGGTACCCGGGGCTAACCACCAAGCACCGCTCGTGCCGTCACTTATTTAGCAATCATTTATCCGATTCATGCTTAATTTATAATAAAATCCATTTATGTTTAGAAACGAAATGCTTTTATACATACGAGCCCTTAGGCTAGTAAAATAATAAACACATATACATATATATACATAATAACCATGCCATGAAACCACACGACCCACGTCGAGTATCTACGAGCCTCTAAGAGATGACACCTACAACTGTACACAAAAGAATCATCATAGGCACCTCCGGGACAATGGAGGGCTTCCAATCAGCTAGCAGCCTCTAAGAATCCGGAGCAAGATCTCCTCCCTGTCTACCTGTGGGCATGAACACAGCGTCCATAGAAAAAGGACGTCAGTACGAATATTGTACTGAGTATGTAAGGCAGGAATGAAATAAACAAACAGAATAGAAAGATCATGTATCATGGGACGAAGATATAACCTGCACACATGTCATAGGCAATCGTATTATTATCATATTTCACATTTTACACAATCATAGTACCCATGTTATCACATCCCATACATCATCACGTACGTCATCATATACCTCATCACATCATAATTTGTATCGTTACCCGCGTCCAGGTAACCCTCATATGCCGCCCACTAGTGGTGATCATACCCGGCCCTCTCGGCTCGGTGTAAACATCGCAGCCCGCATTAGCGGTGACATGCCCGGCCATATAGGCGCGGTGGAATCATATCATCACAACATCAATCATAACGCGTCATTATTATACATCTCAAACCATAGCATCATGTTATCTTTTCTTAGTGTTCATTGTATCCCATAGTGTTACAAGTTAGCATTACCTATCATCTTATTATCATAACATACAATAGAATTAAGAGCATTCATTGGGCTTTAAGACAACCATACTATGTCGGGGTGACGTAAGGTCGTGAACCCCCGATTGTATTATGGCCATTTATGAGTATCATGCCTCGCCTTGAAGGGAAGAAAAAGTAAGGCGAGTGTTAACAATAATAGCGTCATTAGCATTGTAGGAACATCATGCCACAATTTCTTGAGTCTCTAGACTCTAGCTCATCGTCATCACTATCATGCTCATAGGGGATTTAATACATAGAAGGACTCTTAAGCTTCATCTTATAGAAGGATTTGTGGAAAGCTTGAAGGATTCATGCCTTTTGAAAGAAGAGTTAAGCCTCACATACCTTTGTCGTTTAAGAAATTTAGTGTTTGCTTATTCTCCTTCAATGTCACACCTCTACCTTCAAAAATAGGATTCGTACGATTGTTAGTTAACCAACTATTAGAACGCACTACTATTCCTAGAGAAGATTGGGCAGCACTTCCTTTGTTTATACTACTTTTCCCGTATTCCGTATCAACTCCAAACACCCACAATAACAATCATAATATAGCAAATCACAATTATCATTCACATACAATGGCCATGATTCACCATTACTCTTCATTTTTCCCCACATTTATGGTTTTGGGTTCGCTATCGTATTTTCCCATGTATCACACTTATCTCATGGTCTACATGTCATTTATAACATATTCATACTCACAACACACTAACATTCATGATTCAATTCAACTACCACTAACTCATGACACTATTCACTCTTGAAAGACCCATTTGCTATGTTCTTCTACAATTCGGGTATCTTAACCTTCCAATACCTTAAACGACATAAAATGGTCATGAAAATTACCTTGGATGATGGTTGAACAAGTCTTGAGTGGAGTTTCTCTTCTTAGCACCAAAGTCCTAGCTCACCTCCTTTGGTTTTCTTGAGGAAGATGAACTTTTCTTGAGTTTCACACACTTTGATTCATGGATTATGTGTTGTTGATCTTGTCTTTCCTTTGATTCTCTTGAATTATTGTGGATAAAGTGCTTTGAAGTGTTCTAGAGAGTTCTTGAATTGGGGTCCCTTATACTTAGCTTAAAAATCTAATTTTTGTGAACTGTATTCGGGGTGTACAGTGGCCGTAAACCCATTTTACGGGCCGTATAGTGGTTTACGGTCCGTCCTTCATTGCCGTATTTAAGCATATCAGAAACAGAATGGTCTGCTGGGATCATGGTAGTTTACGGTCACAGTTTACGGGCCGTATTTCAATTTACGGTCCGTAAATTAAGTCGTATTTTACCATTTCAACATTTGACAGAAAGTTGAAATCTTGGAAGGTTGGAGGACGATAGCAGTTTACGGTCCGTAAACTACTTTACGGTCCGTCTTCCACTTTACGACCACTGGGCCGAAGTGAAAATTCTGCAACTTTTCACTGCACGTTCACGGGGAAATTTTCGAGGTGTAACACTCTTCCTCCCTTTTGGAACATTCGTCCCCGAATGTTGAACACTCGGAATTCTACGAAAAGTTCGCCAGAGTTTCCCCTGTAACTTGGCATTGCCAACCTGTCACAACAACCCATAATATCATCGCCTCACAGGGCTACATCACAATAGCAACATATCTATGGCCACACACGACCAAAAATATGAAGATAAAGCATACATACCTTATATTGTCGGCGTTTCATTTTGTATCTCTCCTAGGGGTTGGAATAAGTGTGGATACTTGGACCTCATCTTCTCTTCTGCCTCCCTAGTCATTTCTTTTCGATTGTTATTTTTCCATAGGACTTTGACTGAAGCTATCTCTTTATTTCGAAGCTTGCGCACTTGCCTATCCAAGATGGCAATAGGCACCTCTTCATAAGTTAGCCTTTCTGTTATCTGCACATCGCCTATCGGGACAATCCTTGTGGGTTCTCCAACACACTTGCGGAGCATCGAAACATGAAAGACTGGATGGACTGATTCAAGCTCCAAAGGCAATTCCAATTCATATGCTACCTGTCCCACCTTGCGAATAACCTTGTAGGGTCCGATGTACCTAGGACTTAGCTTCCCCTTCTTACCAAATCTCATCACCCCTTTCATTGGTGACACTTTCAAAAATACCCAATCGTCAGTTTGAAATTCCAAGTCTCGCCGGCGGTTATCCGCGTAAGACTTTTGGCGACTTTGGGCTATCAACAACCGATCTCGAATTACCTTGACCTTTTCTACTGCTTGTTGGATCAATTCAGGGCCCACTAATTGTCCTTCTCCTATTTCGAACCATCCGATTGGAGATCTACATTTCCTTCCGTATAACGCTTCATATGGAGCCATTTGTATACTAGAATGATAGCTATTATTGTATGCAAATTCGATAAGGAGTAAATGCTCATCCCAACTACCACCGAAATCCAGTACACATGCTCGTAGCATATCTTCTAAGGTTTGAATGGTACGCTCGGCCTGCCCATTAGTCTATGGATGAAATGTCGTGTTAAACTTCACTTGCGTGCCCAAACCTTCTTGAAAGGACTTGCAGAATTTAGCTGTAAACTGTGCTCCCCTATCCGTGATAATTGACAATGGAATACCATGGAGTCGCACAATTTCCTTAAGATACAACCTTGCATAGTCTTCTGCTGAGTACGTGGTTCTAATTGGAAGGAAATGGGCTGCTTTTGTCAATTTATCCACGATCGCCATATAGAATCATATCTACCACGGGAATGAGGTAATCCCACGATGAAATCCATGTTAATCACTTCCCATTTCCAAGTGGGTATTTCTATTGCTTGCAATAAGCCTCCTGGCTTTTGATGTTCTGCTTTTACTTGTTGGCAATTTGGACATTGTGCTACAAATTCTGCTATGTCTCTCTTCATGTCATCCCACCAATACATCATCTTGAGATCATGATACATTTTGGTTGAACCCGGGTGAATAGAATATCGAGAGCAATGTGCTTCTTCAAGAATTCGTCAGCGCAATTCCGGCACATTCAGCACACACAACCTGGCTCGGTATCTATGAATTCCATCACTAGAAACTTCAAACGGAGACCTTTCCTTGCCATGCGATGCGTCTCTATAATGACATAACTGAGGGTCTTCATACTGCCGTTCCTTCACTTCCAGATCCAAGGACGAAATTGCGGAATCTTTGATACTAATATCTGCATCACCTGAATCAATTACACGCACTCCAAGATTAGCCAATCGATGAAGTTCTTGAACCATTTCTCTCCTTTCCGGAGGGATTTCACATAAACTGCCCATTGATCGGCGGCTAAGTGCATCGGCTACTACATTCGCCTTCCCAGGGTGGTATAAAATGTTAACATCATAATCTTTTAACAATTCTAACCACCGCCTCTGCCGCAGGTTCAACTCCCTTTGCTTGAAAATGTACTGGAGGATCTTGTGATCTGTATAGATATCAACATGCACACCATACAAATAATGCCTCCATATTTTCAGGGCATGATAACCGCAGCCAATTCAAGATCATGCGTCGGATAGCTCTTTTCATGTTTCCGCAATTGTCTCGAAGAATATGCAATAACTTTACCATGCTGTATCAACACACATCCTAATCCCACACCGGAAGCATCACAATACACAACGTAGCCATCTGGCCCTTCTGTAAGTGTTAAAACGGGAGCTGAGATCAACCTGTTTTTCAACTCTTCGAAACTACATTCACAAGCGTCATTCCATTGGAATTTAGCCTACTTCTGGGTTAACTTCGTCAATGGGGCTGAATTAGATGATAAGACCTTTACAAACCTCCTATAATAGCCTGCTAAACCTAGAAAACTACGAACTTTTGCAGGCGTTTTGGGCCATGGCCAAGTCTTCACTGCTTCAACTTTCTGAGTGTCGAATCGAATGCCATCGTATGAAATGATATGGCCCAGAAATGCCATAGAATTTAAACAGAATTCACACTTTGAAAATTTTGCATACAGCTCCCGGGCTCGAAGAATACCAAGAATGATCCTCAAATGATTTGCGTGTTCCGATTCCGTGCGAGAATACACCAGAATATCATCAATAAACACTAACACAAACAAGTCCAAGAGTGTCCTAAACACATTCTTCATTAAATTCATGAACACTGCCGGAGCGTTAGTCAACCCAAACGACATCACCCGAAATTCATAGTGGCCATATCTCGTTCTGTAAGTTGTTTTGGGAATATTCGCTTCTCTAACTCTCACTTGATGGTAGCCCGACCTCAGATCTATTTCAGAAAACCATTTGGCACCTTGTAGTTGATCGAATAAGTCATCAATCCTTGGAAGAGGGTATTTGTTCTTTATCGTCACTTTGTTCAGTTGCCTATAATCGATACACATTCGTAGAGAACCGTGTTTCTTCCTCACGAACAGGACTGGTGCTCCCCACGGTGATGAACTGGGCCTAATAAACCCTTTCTCGAGCAAATCCTTCAACTGTGTCTTTAGCTCTTTTAATTCTTGTCACGACCCGACTAGGGGGCCGCGACGAGCACCCGGTGCTACCCCACCCGGGCACCCCTTAACACACATTCACATAATATCTAGGCGATTCATAAATCAAGTCATGCATTCTAATCATCAATCATATTAGTCCCGTTGGGCGACAATCATCTTGGATAACATCATAGGCATCTATGCCACATCAAATGTACAAGGCCGACGAGGCCAACAAAATGATATACAAAACATAGGCCGACAAGGACAAACATATCTACCCACATACACATGTCTACGAGCCTCTAAGAAGAGTATACATATCACATGAGCGGGACAGGACCCCGCTATGCCCATAACTATATACACAAAAGAATGAGTACCCAAAAGCTATGGCTCCGAATGAAATGGAGCTCTGCTATGTAATCTCTGAGAAAGCTGCTATGGATCAAGTCTGTCTCCCTGTGCACCTGCGGGCATGACGCAGCGTCCACAAACAAAAGGACGTCAGTATGAAGAATGTACTGAGTATGTAAAGCATGATCAATATCGATATAGAAGCACAATAAACAACATATGAAGTAGCATAGGAGGGGAGACAATAATATCATCATCATGGCACTTACTTACTTTCCATAGGGACTTTCCATTCCTATTGCGTATCCGCATACATACATCCATAGCCGTACTTAATTACCCTCATAATAATTTACATCTCTTATACATAGCATATTCACATATATACATAGATACATAGCGTGCCCGACCATAAAGGTTCGGTGTTTCATACATACTTGGCCAACCAAGGCTCAAGGTTATATCTACCTGGCCCTACCAAGGCTTCAGGGTTATCCGTACCATCTGCAGATGTGTGCGCACGTTACGTAATCATATACATACATATACATATATTCTACCCGACATTATAAGCTCGCGGTTTCATTATAGCCCTTCATACGCACACATAAGTATAATAGCACATAGGCACCTTTAGCATCATTATAGGCTTACTCGTCACATGAGGAGCGTAGTACAATCGTAGTACATATCAAGGATTATGAGTTTACGAGCTCGGAAACTCAATCATTTGAAGACAACATACTCGTATAGAGGATTTAGAAATTGGCCAAAGAACCATGCCTTATGAAAGAAGGGTTAGCCTTACATACCTTTTCGTCGAACTATTCTACACTTGCATGTACTCCTTCTGTGCTCACGTTTCTACCTTCATTAAGGTCATACTATCATTAGAATCGATAACTAACACACATGGCTAAAGCTAGAAAAAATCGGACAGCATCTCCTTTATTTACACAACATTTGTCCATATCGTAATTCAACTCCCAAACGTCAACAATACATTCATTATATCATATCAATGGCCATTAATCATCCACATTATCCACATTATCAAGGTTTCTCAATTTACTTTCATTTGTCCATGTTCATGGTCACAACACCCAACTTCGTCCATTCATATACAATGTCTATTTCATGGTCTTAACGTCATTTATAACACATTCATGTCACAACACAACAACAATCATGATTCAATTCAAACTATTTCTCAAAAACGTCACTATTCATCATTCATAACCCATTTTGCTATACTCTTCTAATGACCAAGCATTTTAACTCTCAAATACCCTAAACAACATATGAATATCATGAATCTTAGCTTAGATGTTGTAGGAACAAGCTTTAGTTGATAATACTCCACTTTGAGCAAAACCCTAGTTTTCCTCCATTTGGATTTCTTGACTTGAATGGTTTTTAATGGGTTTCCTTACCCTTGATTCACTTGATTTATGTTGTTGATGGCTTATAATCCTTGAAAACTTGTGTAATAAATGTAGAGAGATGTTTTAGAGAGAAGGGATGAAATGTGGAAATGATTTTATGAACTTGGTCCCTATTAAATAACCCATTCACTGATCTGTCGGGTCCATTATACGGTCCGTATAATAGTTATACGGTCCGTATAATCGTTATACGGTCCGTATAATAGATCGTAAACGTGCCTTTCCTTCACCCTTCACTGTGACCATTTGACAGTTCATTATACGGGCCGTAAAAATTTATACGGTCCGTATAATTGACCGTAAAATTGCACCAGTGAGCAACCTTCGCTGTGATGGTTTTACGGTCCTTATACGATCCTTAAAACATTATACGGTCCGTATAATGTGCCGTAAAACTCACCAGTCCACTGAACTTGTTCTCGTCACTTCGTTGATCTCCAATCCTTATGGAACCTTCTTAACACTTGTTTAACACTTCATTAGCAATCTAAGGGACGTTATAACTCTTTCCCAAAATGCCCTTAAGTCATCATTAACCCGATACTCGTATTTCACTAGTTCATTCACTTGCGTACCAACGGAAGATTTTCCGAGGTGTAACATTTTCCCCCCCTTAAGAACGTTCATCCTCGAATGTTAAGCACTCGGGGATTCTACAGAAATTTCGCCAGAGTTTCTCCTATAATATGGCACTACCAACCCGTCACAACAACCCATAATATCAATGCCTCACAGGGCCACAACACAATAGCATTTAAAATTTGGCCACCCACGACCCAAAAGCATAAAAAGGAAATCATACATACCTTATGATTTTGACGTCTCATCTTTGCCCTCGTCCAAAGGATGAAATAAATGTGGGTATTTGGATCGCATATTTTCTTCCGCTTCCCATGTCATTTCCTCTCGATTGTTATTTCTCCACAAAACCTTAACTGAGGCCACTTCTTTTTTTCTAAGCCTCCGTACTTGCCTATCTAATATGGCAATGGGTATTTCAGCATAAGTTAACTTTTCTGTCACTTGAACATCATTTACTGGGACGATCCTCGTAGGATCTCCAACATATTTCCGAAGCATCGAGACAAGGAAAACTGGATGGACTGACTCCAATTCTGGAGGTAGATCTAACTCATAGGCCACTTTGCCTATTTTGCGAACAATCTCATAAGGCCCTATATACCGGGGACTAAGCTTCCCCGTTCTGCCAAATCTCATAACGCCCTTCATTGGCGACATTTTCAAGAATACCCAATCTTTAATTTGGAACTCCAAGTCCCTTCGAAGATTATCCGCATAGGACTTTTGGCGACTTTGAGCCGCTAGCAACCGATCTTGTATGAGCTTGAATTTCTCTATGGCTTGCTGGACCAAGTCTGGCCCGACCAATTTAGTCTCGCCTACCTCGAACCACCCAATTGGGGATCAACATTTTTGCCCATATAAAGCCTCATACGGTGCCATTTGAATGCTAGAATGATAACGATTATTGTAAGCAAATTCAATGAGTGGCAAATGATCATCCCAACTACCTCCAAAATCTATCATACATGTGCGTAACATATCTTAAAGAGTCTGAATAGTACGTTCAGCTTGTCCATCGGTCTGTGGATGGAATGTCGTGCTAAGGCTCACTTGGGTCCCTAAACCCGCTTGGAAAGACTCCCAAAATTTGGCTGTAAACTGAGTTCCTCTATCTGAGATAATGGATACTGGAACACCATGGAGTCTTACTATCTCTTTAACATACAGTTTTGCATAATCTTCAGCCGCATATGTCGTTCTGACCGGTAAGAAATGAGTTGACTTTGTGAGCCTATCAACAATCACCCATATGGAATCATACTTACGTCGAGAACGGGGTAAGCCTGTAATGAAATCCATGTTAATCGCTTCCCACTTCCAAGTTGGGATTTTTATAACTTGTAGCAATCCGCCCGGCTTTTGGTGTTCAATTTTCACTTGTTGACAATTGGGGCATTGAGCTAAAAATTCTGCTACATCTTTCTTCATCCCATTCCACAAATATATAGACTTAAGATCATGATACATTTTCATCGCTCCGGGGTAGACAGAATAACGGGAACAATGAGCTTCTCTCAATATTTGGTGGCGTAGCCCTGCCACGTCGGGAACACATAATCTGCCTCAACATCGAAGGACTCCGTCTCCTGAAAGATCAAATGATGACTCCTCTTTCTGAGGGAGTGTATCTCTGTACTGCATTAGCATGGGATCCTCATATTGTCACTCCTTCACCTCTGCTACAAGCGACGAGATTGCAGAATTCTGAATAGTGGTCCCCCGGCTACCTGAGTCCATCACTCGGACTCCTAGGCTAGCTAGCTGTTGGAGCTCACGGGTCATTTCTCTCTTCTCTTGTTGCACTTCACATAGACTTCCCATGGATCTGCAACTAAGTGCATCAGCCACAACATTTGCCTTTCCGGGGTGATAAAAGATATCAACATCATAGTCTTTTTGTTATGCCCCGTGTTTTCGTATAATTGGAAATCGGGAAATAACTACGATTTGTGAGTTATAAGGAAAATATTTTGATTTTTGTAAATATGACTATGTTGGTCATGGAATTATTAATGTCAAGACCTCGGGGAAGGCCGAGGGTAAATTTGAAATTTCGAAAATTAGTTTCGGGAATTCCAAAGCGGGACTTTTCGAATTGGGCCAAGAGAATTACAATACAAATTGAAGCCCAAGAATTTTGAAGGGTGGCCGGCCTTAGTCAAGCCCAAAACCCACCACTTTAATGTCATGTGCTATGGACATGACTACTAATGGATATATATCACTATGCTACACTTAGTATTTTTCAAGAAAATAGATCAAATTCAAGAACACCACTAAACAAGGGCATTCGGCCGAGAGTTAGAGGAGAAAAATAAATAAATCCAAGCTTGTTTATTGATCCAAAAATCCTAATCTCTACATAGTTGTGAAGTACTCAAGGCCCTCTTCAACGGGGTATAATTAGTTTGGCACAAGAACGACATTTACGACAAGTCGGGTTTTCAAGAAAAGGTAAGAATTTTGCCCCTTTAATGTTATAGAATTGATGTGAATATGTTAAGGATTGAAAATAGACGAGGATCCCGTAACTTGGATGTAAATAAAAAGTCGTGGGTGTGTGTGTATAGTGTGTGTTGGCCGTGAGCCATAGGGAGGAGAAAATGGTGTGAATTTACCTTGTTTAGTTGGTATAATGTGTTGTTGTGATCCTTATGTCATAAATGATCGATTGATGAATTAAATTGGCGTTGGAAAATGATTTCGGATATTATCGGAAAGTGTATACCCTTGGTATCTTTATGTATATCATTGTATATTTAGGGTGTCAGACACTTTAAATATGAATTTATAGTTGATGTTAATGAAGTCGGAATGAAACGGCGCAACTTAGAATGTTTGTTGTAAGTTTTGGTGTTTTGGGAGAATTATGGAAAGTAATGGATTTTGGGCAATTTCGTGTATGGCTTGGAATGTATTTGGAATGTGATGGCATAATCTTGAATGAGTAAATGAATACAATAATATGGATATAGATTTGGAATTTTGAAGTTTGAATGAAAGATTTCCAACTTGCGTAGTAAGGTAGACTTTTGAAGTTTGAATATGGTTTATATTGTTTGATGATGTTTGGGTTGTTGTTGTTGATGTATTTTGAGTCGAGCTAAGTCTCGGGTGTGTTAGATTTATAGGGGAAATGCTGCCGAAATTTCGGTAGACAAAAATGAAGTTAATGGCATTTTTAAGCCTAAGAATCTCAATTGGTAACTTTGACCATTTGCAGATTTCAGACGAAACGGGACTTGACTTTTGGGAGAGCATACGACGTCTGTAAGGTATGTAAAGCTTCCCACTCCTTCGTTTGGCATGTCTTAGTGTGATAGGCGAATATTGGAACTTCCGGAGCATTTCTGCTCCTCGAAACCCGACCCACAGAAAAGTTACTATTCATTCAATTCAATTGAAGCCTAAGGGCTCTATTTTGGCTAGAATGCCACCACTCCTCCGAAACCTATCGAAATGTGGTCGGGTAACTTAGAAATGATTATGTATGACCCTTTAGCCTATAAATGTTCAGAAAATATGTTCGCCACCTCAATTTGACTCGAGGTGGGCCCGCTAACCCCGATACGCCCTATTTGCCTTGTTGGGCTATCTTTGTGAATAAAGTTTGATATGATACTTTCGATTTTGGAATCCCCTCTTATGAGATATATTTGGAATATTATGATATGATAAGTTACGTTTTGAGCCATACGTACCATTTTGGAAACTTTTGTGAAACAAATCTTTGTATCGACTAAGTATTCGCTTATTTTGTGCTATGGAACGATTTGTAAAACTATTATGTTTTGAAAGACTGTTTTGAAGTATGATTTGCATTTGTTTGCTCACGACTCCGCTCGTGCCTTATTATGACTTCGTTCACCGGTTCCCGGGCCGGTTATGATTCGTGCGCCTTATAATAATTCGGCCGTATGCTGTGTTACGGTTCCCGAGGCTTCGCCATAGGGCCGGGTTCCGTTTTGAGTTATGCTGTGATATGGCTCGTGATGCGATACGCTCACCTCTGATTATGTTTGTGTTCGGGGATGTATGGAGATTTGAAACCTTCTGGTGTTATGCTGTGTATGGCGCCAGTGTCGGAGTGGCGACCACGTTCCTAAGCGTTTGCATGATTTCGTTTGCATTGTATATTCGTATATGATTTTGATACGGATTTTGACATACCGATTTGTATTCCATTTTGTTATTTGATTTGCTGTCAGTTTTGATCCATATTTCTGTACTCCGTGCTTTACATACTCAGTACATATTTCGTACTGACCCCCTTTCTTCGGGGGCTGCGTTTCATGCCCGCAGGTGCAGATATTGGCGATCCTCCACAATAGGCTTCCCCCTTTGCTATTCCGGAGTACTCCCCTTTGATCCGGAGTCCACTTTTGGTACAGACTCCTTTTGCTTTGTATATATTTGGTATATCTGACTATTTGGGTACGGCGGGGCCCTGTCTCGCCATATGTCTTTGTTTTGAATTCGTAGAGGCCTGTAGTCATATATGTGGGGTGAGGGTCCTGTATATGTTGGTTTGATTTCGTTTTCTGGTCTTAAAGCGGTCTGTTTGTTATGCTGGCCCCAAATGGCCCTTATGCTTATGTTTGCACGTTTGACCGGTGATGTCTATTCCGCCGCTCAGTTTGTATTTGATATGGTATTTTGATTTGGCGCGACCGCTTAAGACATATTTTGATATAAATTATGTTTGATATGATTTCGTAAAATTCGGAAATCAGTTTGGATTTGAAAATTTATATGTGATTCGGTCTGGGTACCCAGGTAGGGTGCCAGTCGCGACCCACGGGGCTGGGTCGTGACAAAAGTGGTATCAGAGCAGTTTGTCCTCGGAATGTCTACAGGCCGTGTCTCGTAGAGTCTTGTTTATCGATGTGTTGTGCACCACGTCTATAAACAGGAAGCTACAGGGCATTTAGGATGTTACTTTCTTTGGAATCTTAGATCGTGCGATAGAGCTGTGCTATTAGGATGATTTTGATCTGACTCGCTATTGTGCTTGCAGTGATGCCTCCGAAGAAGGCAACGGCGGCCCAGAAGGGCAAAGCGAGGATGGGAGAGACTAGCCAGGCACAACGAGCTACCCGGGCTCGTGTTTATGATTTGCCTGAGGATGTGCCTCATTCTGAGGGGTCTGCTACACCCCCACTAGTACAGCCTGGAGCAGGACCTTCAGCAGCTCCAGAGGTCCGTGTACCCGCACCTGAGACTCCAGCTCCTCAGCCAGGGGCGGAGGATAGGACCCTGAGAGAGGTCGTACAGTTGCTGACTACATTGGTGGCAGGACAGGCTCGCAGACGCGGGCGGAGGGACGACGATGACGATGACAGGCGGGACAGCCTGAGAGTTCGGGAGTTTTTGTTATGTGGCCCTCCAGAGTTCTTCGGGTCTAAGCCCGACGAGGACCCCCATGACTTTATTCGGGGGATGCGACGCTCACTGGACTTGGTCAGGGCTTCAGAGACCGAGTCGGTTAAGCTGGCTTCGCACAGGCTTCGAGATGTGGCTACCCACTGGTACGAGACTTGGGAGCTGTCTAGAGGAGAGGGTGCCCCTCCAGCCGCTTGGGATCAGTTTGTGACAGCATTCACCCGCCACTTTTTGCCCCCAGAGTTACGGCGGGCACGGGCTGATCGATTCTTACGTCTGCAGCAGAGGGGTCGGAGTGTTCGCGAGTATAACCTTGAGTTTGATTCTCTAGCCCGATATGCACCGGCCGTGGTAGCAGATATGTCCGATCGGATGCACAGATATGTTATGGGATTGGACCGGTATTTGGTTGATAGCTGTATGGCAGTGTCATTGCAGGCAGACATGGACATTGCTCGACTTCAGGCCTATGCGATGGGTATGGAGGACCGTCGCAGGTCTAATCCTGCTGGCAGAGATCGAGATAGGAGGCCGCCCAAGAGGGCTAGGTCCGCAGGTTATTCTGGAGATTCTCGAGGCGGACAGCCTCAGCAGCAGCAGTCAGATAGGCATTTTCCTTCGTCCGGGCGGAGTACTCAGTCAGGCAGCCGGAGATTCGATAGTACAGGACCGTCTGGGGCCGGTCAGAGCTCCAGAGTGGCAGGTTCGCAGGTATCCAGGGGCCCCAGCCAGGCCAGACCACCTAGGCCCCGTTGTCCTCATTGCGGGAAGTCTCATCCCAGGGAGTGTTACCGAGCGACTGCAGCTTGCTTTTCGTGTGGTGGTCAGGGCCACTTTATGAGAGACTGTCCTTTGGCTAGCGGTTCTGGTAGTGCTGCTCAGCAGACAGGGTCAGCCGACGGTTCTTAACCTGTTCCATCTGTTGCACGCCCTGGAGGGCGAGGTATTTCAGCACCGGCAGGACGCGGTCGAGGCCGCGGTGGCGCTTCAGGTTCTAGCGGTCCCTCGAACCGCATATATGCTTTGGCCAGCCGCCAGGATCAGGAGGCTTCGCCAAACGTCGTCACAGGTACATTGCTAGTTTTCTCCAGATCTGTATATGCATTGATTGAGCCTGGCTCTACTTTATCATATATTTCCCCGCTCTTTGCTAGTGATATCGGGATAGTGTCTGAGCCTATAGAGCCATTTGAGGTAGCTACGCCAGTTGGGGATTTTATTGTAGCGAGACAGATCTATAGGGATTGTTCTGTGACCATTTATGATCGTAGCACTAAGGCTGATTTGATAGAGTTAGATATGCTTGAGTTTGACGTCATTATGGGCATGGACTGGTTGTCTTCCTGTTATGCTAATGTCGACTGCCAGAAAAAGGTAGTCCGTTTTCAGTTTCCAGGGGAACCAGTCATAGAGTGGTTCGGATCTACAGCATCGCCGAGGGGTAAGTTTATTTCATACCTCAAGGCTAAGAAGATGATCCAGAAGGGGTATATCTATCATTTGGTTCGTGTGCACGATACTACCGCGGAGGTACCTACCCTTCAGTCTGTTTCGGTCGTCAGTGAGTTTCCAGATGTATTTCCTGACGAGCTTCCTGGCCTTCCGCCTGAGCGGGAGATTGATTTCACTATAGATCTGATGCCAGATACGCAACCCATATCTATTCCTCCGTACAGGATGGCACCAGCTGAGCTGAAGGAGTTGAAAAAGCAGCTGAAAGATTTGTTGGATAAGGGCTTTATCAGACCCAGCACATCACCCTGGGGAGCGCCGGTATTGTTTGTCAGAAAGAAAGACGGGTCACTGCGGATGTGTATCGACTACCGGCAGCTTAATAAGGTGACTATAAAGAATAAATATCCCCTCCCTCGGATTGATGATTTGTTTGATCAGCTGCAGGGCGCTAAATACTTTTCAAAGATAGATCTGCGCTCAGGTTATCATCAGGTGCGAGTACGGGAGTCAGATATCCCGAAGACTGCTTTCAGGACCCGGTACGGGCATTATGAGTTCAGAGTTATGTCTTTCGGGCTGACTAATGCTCCAGCCGTATTTATGGATCTAATGAACCGGGTATTTCGGCCTTTTCTGGATATGTTTGTTATTGTGTTTATTGATGATATCTTGATTTACTCGCGATCAGCCGAGGAGCATTCTGATCATTTGAGGACGGTACTTGGCATTCACCGTCAGAAGAAGTTATATGCTAAATTCTCTAAGTGTGAGTTCTGGTTGACTTCTGTGGCATTCTTGGGCCATATTGTCGGCGCAGACGGTATTCGGGTCGACACGCAGAAGATTGAGGCTGTGCAGAATTGGCCCAGGCCTACTACTCCGACAGAGGTGCGCGGTTTTCTGGGTTTGGCTGGGTATTATCGCAGGTTTTTGGAGGAGTTTTCTTCTATTGCAGCACCACTGACGAGGCTTACTCAGAAAGCAGCAAAATTCCAGTGGACAGATGCCTGCGAGCGCAGCTTTCAGATGCTGAAGGAGAGATTGATTACAGCACCAGTTCTGGCTCTTCCAGAGGGATCTGACGGGTATGTTGTCTATTGTGACGCCTCTGGTATTGGGATAGGTTGTGTATTGATGCAGCACGGTTGAGTCAGAGCCTATGCTTCCCGGCAGCTCAGACCGCACGAGAAGAACTATCCCACCCATGATCTTGAGTTGGCCGCGGTGATTCATGCTTTGAAGATTTGGCGGAATTATTTATATGGGGTCCATGTTGATATCTATACGGACCATAAGAGTCTCCAGTATATTTTTAAGCAGAAGGAGCTAAATTTGCGGCAGCGGAGATGGCTTGAGCTACTAAAGGATTACGACGTTGATATTCTGTACCATCCGGGGAAAGCCAATGTGGTAGCGGATGCACTTAGCCGCAAGTCTATGGGCAGCTTGGCTGATGTACCGTCTGGTAAGAAAGATTTGGTTCGTGACATTCGTCAGCTGGCCAGCCTCGGAGTTCGTTTGGCAGATTCTGGAGATTCTGGGATTTCTGTTCGTCCAGTTGCTGAATCATCTATTATTCAGGAAGTAAAGCAGCGCCAGTTTGAAGATCCTCTCCTGATTCAGTACAGAGATGTGGCCCTTAATAAAGCAAAGACTCAGCTTGAAATCTCACCTGAAGGGGTATTATTATATGACGGCAGATTCTGTGTACCGGACATTGCGGGCTTACGACGGCAGATTATGGGCGAGGCACATAATGCATGGTATTCTGTTCATCCTGGTTCCACTAAGATGTATCGTGATATCAGGTGTTTGTATTGGTGGGACGGAATGAAGAAAGATATTGCTGAGTTTGTTAGTCAGTGCCCGAACTGCCAGCAAGTTAAGATCGAGCATCAGAAGCCCGGTGGATTATTACAGGAGATGGAAATTCCAGCCTGGAAATGGGAGATGATTAATATGGATTTCATTGTTGGGTTACCGTGCACTCCACGCAGGTACGACTATATCTGGGTTATCGTTGACAGGCTGACGAAATCAGCCCATTTCCTTCCGGTTCGGACTACTTATTCGGTTGAGGACTATGCCAGATTGTATATCAGAGAGATAGTCAGACTTCACGGAGTCCCTATATCTATTATCACTGACCGAGGTGCCCAGTTTATAGCCAATTTCTGGAGGTCATTTCAGGAGGGATTAGGGACTCAGGTGAGCCTCAGTACAGCTTTTCACCCTCAGTCCGATGGGCAGGCCGAGCGCACTATTCAGACGCTCGAAGATATGTTGCGGGCCTGCGTTATTGATTTCAGGGGCAGCTGGGATGATCATTTGCCGCTTATTGAGTTTGCCTATAATAATAGTCATCACTCCAGCATTCAGATGGCACCGTATGAAGCCCTGTATGGCAGGAAATGCAGATATCCTATTGGTTGGTTTGACGTGGGCGAGACTAAGCTGATTGGGCCAGATGTGATCCAGGAAGCCGTAGATAAAGTAAAGCTTATTCGAGAACGATTATTGGCTGCTCAGAGTCCACAGAAAGCTTATGCAGATAGACGACGTCGACCGTTAGAGTTCCGGATTGGCGACTGGGTATTCCTGAAGGTGTCGCCCATGAAGGGTGTCATGAGATTCGGTAGAAAGGGTAAGTTGAGCCCCCGGTACATTGGGCCGTATCAGATCGTTCGAAAGATAGGCGAGGTCGCCTATGAGCTAGACTTACCATCCGACTTGGAGGCCGTACACCCGGTGTTTCATGTGTCTATGTTGCGGAAATGTATTGGTGATCCTTCCAGGATATTCCCGGTTGATGACATTCAGGTGACGGAGCAGTTATCCTATGACGAGCAGCCTGTATCTATTCTGGATCGACAGGTGCGGAGACTACGCACTAAAGAAGTGCCCTCCGTCAAAGTCCTGTGGCGCAACAATAATCGGGAGGAGATGACTTGGGAGGCGGAGGACGAGATGAAAAGGAGATACCCTCACTTGTTCCCGACGTCCACAGGTAATCTAATTTTTTTTTTCAGTTTGTTGTGTTGATTGATAAAATGAATTATGTATGTCATTATTAAAAAGGGACACTCCTGCCTTGATCATAAGACCTTATAAGATTAATCTAACATTCGGGGACGAATGTTCTTAAGGGGGGGAGAATGTTATGCCCCGTGTTTTCGTATAATTGGAAATCGGGAAATAACTACGATTTGTGAGTTATAAGGAAAATATTTTGATTTTTGTAAATATGACTATGTTGGTCATGGAATTATTAATGTCAAGACCTCGGGGAAGGCCGAGGGTAAATTTGGAATTTCGAAAATTAGTTTCGGGAATTGCAAAGCGGGACTTTTCGAATTGGGCCAAGAGAATTACAATACAAATTGAAGCCCAAGAATTTTGAAGGGTGGCCGGCCTTAGTCAAGCCCAAAACCCACCACTTTAATGTCATGTGCTATGCACATGACTACTAATGGATATATATCACTATGCTACACTTAGTATTTTTCAAGAAAATAGATCAAATTCAAGAACACCACTAAACAAGGGCATTCGGCCGAGAGTTAGAGGAGAAAGAAAAAAAAAATCCAAGCTTGTTTATTGATCCAAAAATCCTAATCTCTACATAGTTGTGAAGTACTCAAGGCCCTCTTCAACGGGGTATAATTAGTTTGGCACAAGAACGACGTTTACGACAAGTCGGGTTTTCAAGAAAAGGTAAGAATTTTGCCCCTTTAATGTTATAGAATTGATGTGAATATGTTAAGGATTGAAAATAGACGAGGATCCCGTAACTTGGATGTAAATAAAAAGTCGTGGGTGTGTGTGTATAGTGTGTGTTGGCCGTGAGCCATAGGGAGGAGAAAATGGTGTGAATTTACCTTGTTTAGTTGGTATAATGTGTTGTTGTGATCCTTATGTCATAAATGATCGATTGATGAATTAAATTGGCGTTGGAAAATGATTTCGGATATTATCGGAAAGTGTATACCCTTGGTATCTTTATGTATATCATTGTATATTTAGGGTGTCAGAGACTTTAAATATGAATTTATAGTTGATGTTAATGAAGTCGGAATGAAACGGCGCAAGTTAGAATGTTTGTTGTAAGTTTTGGTGTTTTGGGAGAATTATGGAAAGTAATGGATTTTGGGCAATTTCGTGTATGGCTTGGAATGTATTTGGAATGTGATGGCATAATCTTGAATGAGTAAATGAATACAATAATATGGATATAGATTTGGAATTTTGAAGTTTGAATGAAAGATTTCCAACTTGCGTAGTAAGGTAGACTTTTGAAGTTTGAATATGGTTTATATTGTTTGATGATGTTTGGGTTGTTGTTGTTGATGTATTTTGAGCCGAGCTATGTCTCGGGGGTGTTAGATTTATAGGGGAAATGCTGCCGAAATTTCGGTAGACAAAAATGAAGTTAATGGCATTTTTAAGCCTAAGAATCTCAATTGGTAACTTTGACCATTTGCAGATTTCAGACGAAACGGGACTTGACTTTTGGGAGAGCATACGACGTCTGTAAGGTATGTAAAGCTTCCCACTCCTTCGTTTGGCATGTCTTCGTGTGATAGGCGAATATTGGAACTTCCGGAGCATTTCTGCTCCTCGAAACCCGACCCACAGAAAAGTTACTATTCATTCAATTCAATTGAAGCCTAAGGGCTCTATTTTGGCTAGAATGCCACCACTCGTCCGAAACCTATCGAAATGTGGTCGGGTAACTTAGAAATGATTATGTATGACCCTTTGGCCTATAAATGTTCATAAAATATGTTCGCCACCTCAATTTGACTCGAGGTGGGCCCGCTAACCCCGATACGCCCTATTTGCCTTATTGGGCTATCTTTGTGAATAAAGTTTGATATGATACTTTCGATTTTGGAATCCCCTCTTATGAGATATATTTGGAATATTATGATATGATAAGTTACGTTTTGAGCCATACGTACCATTTTGGAAACTTTTGTGAAACGGATCTTTGTATCGACTAAGTATTCGCTTATTTTGTGCTATGGAACGATTTGCAAAACTATTATGTTTTGAAAGACTGTTTTGAAGTATGATTTGCATTTGTTTGCTCACGACTCCGCTCGTGCCTTATTATGACTTCGTTCACCGGTTCCCGGGCCGGTTATGATTCGTGCGCCTTATAATAATTCGGCCGTATGCTGTGTTACGGTTCCCGAGGCTTCGCCATAGGGCCGGGTTCCGTTTGGAGTTATGCTGTGATATGGCTCGTGATGCGATACGCTCATCTCTGATTATGTTTGTGTTCGGGGATGTACGGAGATTTGAAACCTTCTGGTGTTATGCTGTGTGTGGCGCCAGCGTCGAAGTGGCGACCACGTTCCTAAGCGTTTGCATGATTTCGTTTGCATTGTATATACGTATATGATTTTGATACGGATTTTGACATACCGATTTGTATTCCATTTTGTTATTTGATTTGCTGTCAGTTTTGATCCATATTTCTGTACTCCGTGCTTTACATACTCAGTACATATTTCGTACTGACCCCCTTTCTTCGGGGGCTGCGTTTCATGCCCGCAGGTGCAGATATTGGCGATCCTCCACAGTAGGCTTCCCCCTTTGCTATTCCGGAGTACTCCCCTTTGATCCGGAGTCCACTTTTGGTACAGACTCCTTTTGCTTAGTATATATTTGGTATATCTGACTATTTGGGTACGGCGGGGCCCTGTCTCGCCATATGTCTTTGTTTTGAATTCGTAGAGGCCTGTAGTCATATATGTGGGGTGAGGGTCTTGTATATGTTGGTTTGATTTCGTTTTCTGGTCTTAAAGCGGTCTGTTTGTTATGCTGGCCCCAAATGGCCCTTATGCTTATGTTTGCACTTTTGACCGGCGATGTCTATTCCGCCGCTCAGTTTGTATTTGATATGGTATTTTGATTTGGCGCGACCGCTTAAGACATATTTTGATATAAATTATGTTTGATATGATTTCTTAAAATTCAGAAATCAGTTTGGATTTGAAAATTTATCTGTGATTCGGTCTGGGTACCCAGGTAGGGTGCCAGTCGCGGCCCACGGGGCTGGGTCGTGACACTTTTACCAACTCTAGCCATCGTCGTTGCCGCAAATTCAACTCTTTTTGCTTGAAGATATACTTGAGACTCTTATGATCGGTATAAATATCCACATGGACACCATATAAATAATTTCTCCATATCTTTAATGCTTGAACCACTGCAGCCAATTTTAAATCATGGGTCGGATAATTCTGCTCATGTTTCCGCAGTTGCCTTGAAGCATATGCAACCACTTTACCGTGTTGCATCAATACACAGCCTAGCCCAACACCTGAGGCATCACAATAAACAACATATCCTTCCAATCCCTCTGGAAGTGTCAAGACTGGTGCGGAAGTCAACCTATCTGTCACAACCCGACTAGGGGCCTCGACGGGTACTCGGAGCTAGTTACCGAGCACCGCTCACTCTACTACTTATCTTACTCACTCAATAGTCTATTACCCACTTAGTATACAAATAGCATGAGCAATCATATTCTAAATAAAATATAAATACTTATATACATTGCCTCTTGGCCATCAAAATAAAATATACAATAATAACATTTTTGTGAGACCGTCTAACCCACACTGCGTATCTATGAGCCTCCACTAACATAATGAATACATAGACGGAACAAGACTCTATCATGCCCAAAATATGCATATATGAATGTACATCAAAAGAATAGCCATAAGCACCTCCGAACAATGGAGTGCTATCTATCAGCTGACAGCTACTGAGGACCTGGGCCAAGCTCTCCTCCCTGTCTACCTGTGGCCATGAACACAGCGTCCGAAGAAAGGACGTCAGTACGAATATTGTACCGAGTATGAGAGACATACATAATGAAAGGAGACATCAATAATATGGGGATAACATCAACATGAGACACCTGGATCTGACTGATAATTGTAAATGAAGTAATGCATGCTATCTTACTCATACTCATCATCATAACATGTATGCATCATATGCAAGCTGCCCGTCTATGTCGGAACAGTGTGATAATCAATAATATTAGCCCGCGTCCAGGCCTCCCGCGTTCGGGGTACCATCTCATGCCACCCACTAGTGGTATCTGCCCATGCCCGAAGGTCATGGTGTATCCGTATAGCTGCCCGCCTTGGCAGTGACTGCCTGGCCAACTAGGCACGGTGTGAAATACTCATGACATGCTTAACGTAAATACTCATAGTAATATGCTTATCATAAAATACTTATCTTATCATAATGCGTGTATAAGGCTCATGATCAACTTTACTCTATCGGGGTGACGTAAGGTCGTGATCCCCCGGTTACATTATGGAACCATTATGGACATTCTGCCTCACCTTGAAAGGACTAGTACATATGGTGAGTGTAGGCAAGGAATAACATCATCATCATTGTAGTGTCATCATATCGTATAACTTATCTCATATAGACATTCATAGGTATAAGCTTTTAACTTCTTAGAATGTAAGAACTCATGAAAGGAATAGGGTGTTACACCCCGTAAGAGTCTGTGCTATTTTAATTAAGACAAGAAAGAATGGGTTAAGAAAGTTCAAGGAAAGTTAATCGAGTTAGTAAGAATATCGTTATATATATGGTTGCCTTAAGTATCCCGAGGTGACATCGTAACCTAAAGGATTTGAAATCGCGTTATGAGCGTATATGAGGTAATGTGAGTGCCCTTTTAAAGTATTTGAGATTATTAGTAATGATATAGAAGATCGATAAAAGATATGAATATATTTTTGCGATTGGAGTTTCGTCGAAGCTTCGTAAGTTCTCCAGTTACGTTTAAGGTTATGGTGATTCTCCGGACCCTTCGAGACGTGTATGGATTGTTATGTATGTATATGGGTATGTATATGTATGTATAAGAGGTTACATGAGAGTTGGAAGAGGATTAGAAGATAAACGAATCTAAACAAAATGAATCGGAACAACTTCAGTAAAATCTCGGACCAGATTTTTAGCCCATAGTTTTGGGGGCATATCTCCTAGTATATGAGGATTTTTAAGGTGTTTCAAAAGCCTAAAATGAATTTCATCGCGTCTAGTTTCCAACGCAACAAACCGCTCGTCTAAATGATATTTGGATAAGGAAATATCCACGATGCAATTTGGGCTAGCAGGGCAGCAAGTTTGGACCCGACCCAAACACTAATGTTTCGGCCCATGAGGCCCATTAACGTTAATATATATGAAAAATTCACTTGAGGGCTGATCATTTTCAGCTAATATCCTCCAAAAACATTAGAGAGAGAGAGAGAGAGAGATCCTAGGCTAAGGAAGCCATTTTGATCAAAATCCGAGCTCCGAATCCCGAAGCTCATGAAGAGAAAAACGTTGTACGTCGCGTTGCCTTCAATTTGAGATAAATATTGGTCTTGGGGGATGCAATTTTCGTGGTGGAGCTTCTGATAAGGTATTTATAAAATTCCTTTTATGTTATTAAAGTGTTTATTTAGAGTTTTAACGAATTAGAACGGAGAAAACAACATTATAAACTCGTTTGTTGAAATTTATGGGTGAGGGGCTGTTTTAATTGAAATTGATGGACTGATTTGAATTAATATTTTGGTTGTTGTAATCATGGATATGTGAGGAGAGTGAAGGAATTTAATGGTTAGAGTTGGAGTTAAATTGTTGTGGGTTGTTGTAAGGATTATAGAGATAATAATGTGGTTTTATTGCACATGAGTAGATCATGTGGTGTCGAGTGGCTGCTGTTGTATTTCCCTGAAATTTTCTGAAAATATTGCATGAAATAAGGTATAAGAAGTGCATATGGGCTGCTTGGTGTATTGCAAGTGTTCTTTAGAATTTCGGGCATCGTTATGTTACAGTTGGGGGCTGTTTTGATATGTTGTTGTTCTTGTTGAAATAAAAGAATTGAAGATATGGTTGTGTCCATATGTTATTGTTGGTATTTCTGTGTCAACAGGAGAGCAATTGGAAATTTGGATAGACGAGTTTATAGGGGAAATGTTGTCCCAATTTTTGTAGACAAGTGATGAGTTAAAGATTGAATACCAAAAGCCTTATAGTTAACAATTGGTAAAAATGACCATTTGTAGGTTTTGGGCGAAACGGAGATTGAGTTTGGACAAGCGTGAGTAGCGTGAAAGGTATGTAAAGCTTATCCTTTCCTTCTTTGGCATGCCCTAGGTCTACTAGGTTGAGATTTCGGCCTCGGGGACCATCCTGCTCATCGTAACCCGAGATTAGTTTTCGTTACTATTCATTCAATAGAATTGAATTATCAAAGGTGCATTTTACTAGAAAAGTGGTTGGACCTCCAAAACGTTTACAAATGTAACCCGATCGTTCTAAAACTTTCCTGGATGACTCCGTAGAGTCTAATGGGCGTGATTCTCGTTCGCCGCCTCGACTTGGCCCGAGGTGGGCCCGCTATCCCCAATGCCTTTCTTATTGTTCTGTTTGTCTTATTCCCGTACGGTAAGTCAAGGGAACTCATGGTTATTGTTCCGACTACTAAACGGGAGATATTTTATCTATCCCGAGACGGATTTTAATGATTATTGACCCAATTGTGGGGACCGAAACCCTGACATGTGATGTACGGCTTTAGCCAATGTACTCTTGTCCGGAGTTCGCAGGTAACTCCTGGTTATTATGCTGTTCACTATATGATAGGTGTTATGACCACCTTCATGAGCATTATAAAATGTTTTTGACATCTAAAGCGTTTTTAAAAATCTTACCCTGAGATTCTGGACAAACTACTTATTTTCTTTATTTTTCGATATACGATTTTGGTATACCTGAGTCCTGTGTGATGCATGATCCTGGCATGTGTGATTATGTTTGGAAAGTGATAATTTGGCATTTTGTCTGGTTATCTTCTGTGTTACCGAGTCCCGGCCCGGTTATGTGAATATGCGCATATGTGATATTGGCCGCTGGACCCTCGACCGCGGCGTGCCCGACATTGACTGCTGGACCCTTGACCGCGTCATGCCGGACGTGTGGCATTGACTACTGGACCCTTGACCGCGTCTGCCGCACTTGTGATTATGCCGACAGAGACCGCTGGACCCTTGACCGCGGTATGTCAAACTTGTGATAGAAAACCGCTGGATACTTGACTGCGGTATGTGTGATTGTGACCGCTGGACTTATGGCCACGGAAATTGTGCGTTGATTCTTCTATGTGTGTGAAACAAAGATGTTTTCCAAATGAAAGCAAACATTTTGTCATCCCGATTGCCGTGTTGATTTCTCCGGAACTTCTTTTGCCTGTTGTACGCCGGATACGACTCCTTAGTATGCTGGCTATTGTGCTCGCTTTCTATATATCGTATTTCAGTTGTGACTTTGCTTTCTGTGTTGTATGCTTTACATACTCAGTACATATTTCGTACTGACCCCCTCTTTTCGGGGGGGCTGCGTTTCATGCCGCGCAGGTACTCCCAGGTGAGTTGAAGACAGTATAGAAGATGTTCCAGTGCAGATGGCAAGCTCCATTTGTTCCCGGAGTGCTGCCGAGTCAGAGTTGGTATGTTATGATTTCTGGATTACGTTAGAGACTTTGCAGACAGCGTCGTGGGTATTGGTTGTCAGTCTGTAAGCGGCTCCGTCAGCCAAAATGTCGGTCTGTGTTATGTACTGAATTTTGTATGATTATTGATTCGTTATGCTTGGAAGCTACGTGAAAGAATATTTCTGGAAAAAAAATTTACGATGTATTTCATCTCATTTGATTTGAAAAGTTTGACATGATTTTATGTGCAGCAAGAGTCTGAGGGTTCGCCCGGCCCTAGGTAAGGGTCGGGTGCCCATCACACCCTAGCGGAATTAGGGTGTGACAAAGTGGTATCAGAGCAGGTCTGTCCTAGGGGTTGTCTGCAAAGCCGTGTCTAGTACAGTCTTGTTTATCGGTGTGTTGTGCACCACATCGATAAACAAGAGGCTACAGGGCATTTAGGGTGTTACCTTTCTTTAGATCTTAGATCGTGCGATAGAGCCAGCCATAAGAAATGAAATTCCTCTTACTAACCTTTGATTTCAGCTGAAGAATGATATCGACAAAAGAAAGTGACCGATGATATTGGAAGCTACACAATACGCAAGTAAGTTATGGTACGAAAGAGGCGTGTCGGGTAAGGTAAGAATATTGGAATTTGATTGAAATGTGAGATTTGAGGATGAAAGAGAAGGTGGATAGAAAAGTACAACAGAACAGATAGTTAAAGGATCAGCTACGTCTCGAGGTGCCATATGTGAGGTAAGTCCCGACACCTTTATACTTTTATTTGAAATTGTTAGCCCTGTGTGGCTATGATACGATGTGATATGATGTGTATATACGTATGTGTGTTGGCCCTGTGAGGCATGGTCGGTATTTCCTGTGTGCAGGTTTTGGGATAGTAAGAAATACAGAGGAACCTCTGCCCAAATTTTTCCAGAAATATGAATAGGAAAATGAGATATAAGTTCTTAGCATGTTTTGAAAGTCGATACCGATAGGGAAAATCTATTATGTTGGGTTAAATTCTAAGAGATACCCTCCATGTCATTCGTAAGAACCATCATCCTTACTTGGGAAATTTTATTTTGGGAAAGCATATATGATCAGCAAATTTCTGGAGATCATTTCAGGAGGGATTGGGGACCCAGGTGAACCTGAGTAAAGGGGCAATAGAAGAGTTGAGTCAAAAATAGAGAAACAACACGAGATAATATGCTTGAAGTGTTATAAGTAGGATTAAGGGAAATTGCGAAATGGTTTAAGTGAGATGGTCAGAACGAGCTAGTTACTAGAAGACAGTGAATTTAAAGAGAATGAGCAAGAAGAACTCGACTTAAGCTTCAAGTATAGATGGATATGGTAAGTTGCAGTCGATTACGGAGGTAGCTAAATCGTGTCTACTATATTTGGAAGATCAATATTAACAGGTGTCAGGTGGAGAATGGCATTAGTCTAAGTAAAGAAAGGCACAACATGATAGATGAGTTCAAGTTACAAGTGAATCGTTATAAGATCACCAGAAGCAGTATAATTATGTAAGACTAATTTGACATTCGGGGACGAATGTTCCTAAGGGGGGGAGGATGTTACACCCCGTAAGAGTCTGTGCTATTTTAATTAAGACAAGAAAGAATGAGTTAAGAAAGTTCAAGGAAAGTTAATCGAGTTAGTAAGAATATCGTTATATATATGGTTGCCTTAAGTATCCCGAGGTGACATCGTAACCTAAAGGATTTGAAATCGCGTTATGAGCGTATATGAGGTAATGTGAGTGCCCTTTTAAAGTATTTGAGATTATTAGTAATGATATAGAAGATGGATAAAAGATATGAATATATTTTTGCGATTGGAGTTTCGTCGAAGCTTCGTAAGTTCTCCAGTTACGTTTAAGGTTATGGTGATTCTCCGGACCCTTCGAGACGTGTATGGATTGTTATGTATGTATATGGGTATGTATATGTATGTATAAGAGGTTACATGAGAGTTGGAAGAGGATTAGAAGATAAACGAATCTAAACAAAATGAATCGGAACAACTTCAGTAAAATCTCGGACCAGATTTTTAGCCCATATTGTTGGGGGCATATATCCTAGTATATGAGGAGTTTTAAGGTGTTTCAAAAGCCTAAAATGAATTTCATCGAGTCTAGTTTCCAACGCAACAAACCGCTCGTCAAAATGATATTTGGATAAGGAAATATGGACGATGCAATTTGGGCTGGCAGGGCAGCAAGTTTGGACCCGACCCAAACACTAATGTTTCGGCCCATGAGGCCCATTAACGTTAATATATATGGCAAATTCACTTGAGGGCTGATCATTTTCAGCTAATATCCTCCAAAAACATTAGAGAGAGAGACAGAGATATCCTAGGCCAAGGATGCCATTTTGATCAAAATCCGAGCTCCGAATGCCGAAGCTCATGAAGAGAAAAACGTTGTACGTTGCGTTGCCTTCAATTTGAGATAAATATTGGTCTTGGGGGATGAAATTTTCATGGTGGAGCTTCTGATAAGGTATTTATAAAATTCCTTTTATGTTATTAAAGTGTTTATTTAGAGTTTTAACGAATTAGAACGGATAAAACAACATTATAAACTCGTTTGTTGAAATTTATGGGTGAGGGGCTGTTTTAATTGAAATTGATGGACTGATTTGAATTAATATTTTGGTTGTTGTAATCATGGATATATGAGGAGAGTGAAGGAATTTAATGGTTAGAGTTGGAGTTAAATTGTTGTGGGTTGTTGTAAGGATTATAGAGATAATAATGTGGTTTTATTGCACATGAGTAGATCATGTGGTGTCGAGTGGCTGCTGTTGTATTTCCCTGAAATTTTCTGAAAATATTGCATGAAATAAGGTATAAGAAGTGCATATGGGCTGCTTGGTGTATTGCAAGTGTTCTTTAGAATTTCGGGCATCGTTATGTTACAGTTGGGGGCTGTTTTGATATGTTGTTGTTCTTGTTGAAATAAAAGAATTAAAGATATGATTGTGTCCATATGTTATTGTTGGTATTTCTGTGTCAACAGGAGAGCAATTGGAAATTCGGATAGACGAGTTTATAGGGGAAATGCTGCCCAAATTTTTGTAGGCAAGTGATGAGTTAAAGATTGAATGCCAAAAGCCTTATAGTTAACAATTGGTAAAAATGACCATTTGTAGGTTTTGGGCGAAACGGAGATTGAGTTTGGACAAGCGTGAGTAGCACGAAAGGTATGTAAACCTTATCCTTTCCTTCTTTGGCATGCCCTAGGTCTACTAGGTTGAGATTTCGGCCTCGGGGACCATCCTGCTCATCGTAACCCGAGATTAGTTTTCGTTACTATTCATTCAATAGAATTGAATTATAAAAGGTGCATTTTACTAGAAAAGTGGTTGGACTTCCAAAACGTTTACAAATGTAACCCGATCGTTCTAAAACTTTCCTGGATGACTCTGTAGAGTCTAATGGGCGTGATTCTCGTCCGCCGCCTCGACTTGGCCCGAGCTGGGCCCGCTATCCCCGATGCCTCTCTTATTGTTCTGTTTGTCTTATTCCCGTACGGTAAGTCAAGGGAACTCATGGTTATTGTTCCGACTACTAAACGGGAGATATTTTATCTATCCCGAGACGGATTTTAATGATTATTGACCCAATTGTGGGGACCGAAACCCTGACATGTGATGTACGGCTTTAGCCAATGTACTCTTGTCCGGAGTTCGCAGGTAACTCCTGGTTATTATGCTGTTCACTATATGATAGGTGTTATGACCACCTTCATGAGCATTATAAAATGTTTTTGACATCTAAAGCGTTTTTAAAAATCTTACCCTGAGATTCTAGACAAACTACTTATTTTCTTTATTTTTCGATATACGATTTTGGTATACCTGAGTCCTGTGTGATGCATGATCCTGGCATGTGTGATTATGTTTGGAAAGTGATAATTTGGCATTTTGTCTTGTTATCTTCTGTGTTACCGAGTCCCGGGCCGGTTATGTGAATATGCGCATATGTGATATTGGCCGCTGGACCCTCGACTGCCGCGTGCCCGACATTGACTGCTGGACCCTTGACCGCGTCATGCCGGACGTGTGGCATTGACTGCTGGACCCTTGACCGCATCTGCCGCACTTGTGATTATGCCGACATAGACCGCTGGACCCTTGACCGCGGTATGTCGAACTTGTGATAGAAAACCGCTGCATACTTGACCGCGGTATGTGTGATTGTGACCGCTGGACTTATGGCCGCGGAAATTGTGCGTTGATTCTTCTATGTGTGTGAAACAAAGATGTTTTCCAAAAGAAAGCAAACATTTTGTCATCCCGATTGCCGTGTTGATTTCTCCGGAACTTCTTTTGCCTGTTGTACGCCGGATACGACTCCTTAGTATGCTGGCTATTGTGCTCGCTTTCTATATATCGTATTTCAGTTGTGACTTTGCTTTCTGTGTTGTATGCTTTACATACTCAGTACATATTTCGTACTGACCCCCTCTTTTCGGGGGGGCTGCGTTTCATGCCGCGCAGGTACTCCCAGGTGAGTTGAAGACAGTATAGAAGATGTTCCAGTGCAGATGGCAAGCTCCATTTGTTCCCGGAGTGCTGCCGAGTCAGAGTTGGTATGTTATGCTTTCTGGATTACGTTAGAGACTTTGCAGACAGCGTCGTGGGTATTGGTTGTCAGTCTGTAAGCGGCTCTGTCAGCCAAAATGTCGGTCTGTGTTATGTACTGAATTTTGTATGATTATTGATTCGTTATGCTTGGAAGCTACGTGAAAGAATATTTCTGGAAAGACATGATTTTATGTGCAGCAAGAGTCTGAGGGTTCGTTCGGCCCTAGGTAAGGGTCGGGTGCCCATCACACCCTAGCGGAATTAGGGTGTGACATAGGGATTCAAGCTAAAAGATTCATGCCATTAGAAAGAAGGACTAGCCTCACATACCTTGGTCGCTTAGCTAAGATATCGCTCACTTGTTCTCCGTTGATATCACGTCTTTACCTTCATAAGAGAAATCGTATCAACATTAGTAAACTAACTATATGAACACATCGCTAATTCTAGGAAAAGTCGGACAACGCTTCCTTCGCTCATACTACTTTTCTCATGTTTTATATTAACTCCCAACATTCATAATATTACTTACAATACCCCAATCGACAATGGTCGTTTACGTACATTTGGCAAAATCCACCATTTTCCTCCAATTTTTCCTTATTTCTACTTCTAGCTCATCCTTGCGTTTTCATGCATTTAATGCTTGTTTCGTGATATAAACATCATTGATAACGTATTTGTACTCACAACACTTCAATATTCATAGTTCAATTCCACTATCATTCATTTATGTCACTATTCACTCAATAATGACCCATTTCTATGTTCTTCTACATTTCAAGTGTCTAAGCTTTCTAATACTTCAAACAACATGGAATAATCATGAAACTTACCTTGGATGATGGTTGAACAAGTCTCGAGTTGCAATTCTTTACTTAGGCCAAAACCCTTGTTCTACCTTCTTGGAAATTTCTTGACTTAGAAGATCCTTTGATGTGTTCTTACACTTATTTTTATGAATTTAGTGTTGATAATCTTCGGTTTCCTTGGATTTTCTTGATATTCTTAGTGTTGAAGTGTTGAAGAACACTCTAGAGTTTTCTTGAAGTGTTTGGATAAAAAATGACGTGAAATGGGCTTAAGTCCCTCTTAATAATCCCAAAATCTAATCCTTAATGAATTCTTGTCGGGATGAACAGTGGTTGTAAACCACCATATACGGACCGTATTTTGATTTACGGTCCGACCTCCATGGCCGTATTTAATCATTTCAAAAACAGAAAGTTTTGGCTGAGGAACATGGCATTTTATGACCTGGTTTACGGTCCGTAAACCAGTTTACGGGCCGTAAACTGGGTCGTATTTAACCATATTAACACTGGGCAGAACTTGAGATTTTTGGCAAGCTGAAAGACGATTGCACTACACGGTCCGTAAATCACTTTACGGGCCGTATAGTGCCATATACGACCACTGGACTGAAAATTTTCCGCGACTTTCTTATTTCCAAAAATTCTTAATTAGCCATTCCCGACTTAATAAAACATCATTCACTCAAGCCCTTCATAGTTCTACTCATCACACAAGTACGGAGAAATTTTCGAGGTGTAACATTCTTCCCCCCTTTTGGAACATTCGTCCTCGAATGTTCGACACTCGGGGATTTTGGAAAATTTTTGCCAGAGTTTCCTTTGTAATTTGGACACTACCTTCCCATTACAACAACCCATAATATCTTCGCCTCACAGGGCTATATCACAATATCAACACATTTATGGCCACACACGACCAAAAACATAAAATTAAAACATACACACCTTACATCATCGACGTCTCATCTTGAATCTCTTCTGGGGATTGGAACAAATGGGGGTACATAGATTTCATCATCTCCTCCGCTTCCTAAGTCATTTCTTCCCGATTATTGTTCCGCCATAGAACTTTGACTGAAGCAACCTCTTTATTCTGAAGCCTTCGTACTTGTCTATCTAAAATGGCAATGGGCATTTCCTCGTATGTTAGCTTTTCTGTTACTTGCACATCATCAGCCGGAACTATTCTTGTTGGGTCTCCAATATACTTGTGGAGCATCGAAACATGGAATACTGGATGCATAGATTCGAGCTCTGAAGGCAAGTCCAATTCATAGGCTACTCGATTCACCTTGCGAATGATTTGGTAGGGTCCGATATATCTGGGACTTAGCTTTCCCTTCTTGCCAAATCTCATCACTCCCTTCATCGGCGATACCTTCAGGAACACCCAATCGCCCACTTGAAATTCCAAGTCTCGTCGGCGATTATCTGCATAAGACTTTTGGCGACTTTGAGCTGTTAACAGTCGGTCTCGAATCACTTTAACCTTTTCAACTGCTTGTTGGACCAAGTCGGGGCCTATCAATTGTACTTCTCCGGTTTCAAACCATCCAATTGGAGATCTATATTTTCCTCCATATAAGGCCTCGTATAGAGCCATTTGAATACTGAATGATAGCTGTTATTATAGGAAAATTCAATAAGAGGCAAATGCTCATCCCAACTACCACCAAAGTCCAGCACACACGCTTGTAGCATATCTTCCAAGGTCTGAATAGTACGCTCGGCTTGTCCGTCGTTCTGCGGATGGAACGCCGTGCTGAGCTTCACTTGAGTACCTAGACCTTCTTGAAAGGACTTCCAGAACTTGGCTGTGAACTGTGCCTCTCTGTCTGTGATAATGGCCAAAGGAATACCGTGAAGTCGTACAATCTCCTTGAGATACAATTTAGCATAATCTTCCGCTGAATATGTGGTTCTAACGGGGAGAAAATGAGCTGCTTTCATGAGTCTATCCACGATCACCCATATAGAATCATACTTCCCTCGCGTACGGGGTAATCCTACCACAAAATCCATATTAGTTCCTTCCCATTTCCACGTAGGAATATCAATTTCTTGCAATAAGCCTCCTGGTTTTTGATGCTCGGCCTTCACTTGCTGGCAATTTGGGCACTGTGCTACAAATTCAGCTATGTCTCGCTTGATGCCATCCCACTAATATATCAATTTGAGATCGTTGTACATCGTGGTTGCACCTGGATGAATAGAATACCGGGAATAATGTGCTTCCTCTAAAATCCGTTGGCGTAAGTTTGCCACATTCGGTACACATAGCCGGCCTCGATATCTAAGAACCCCTTCTATGGAAACTTCGAATGGAGACTTTTCCTTTTCCTGAGATAGATCTCGATAGTGGCTTAAATGAGGATCTTCATATTGCCGTTCCTTCACTTCTAGATTCAACGATGAAACTGTGGGGTCATTGATGCTAATACTTCCTGGCAATTTGGGCACTGTGCTACAAATTCTGCTATGTCTCGCTTGATGCCATCCCACTAATATATCAATTTGAGATCGTGGTACATCTGGGTTGCACCTGGATGAATAGATTACCGGGAATAATGTGCTTCCTCTAAAATTTGTTGGCGCAAGTTTGCCACATTCGGTACACATAGCCGGCCTCGATATCTAAGAACCCCTTCTATGGAAACTTCGAATGGAGACTTTTCCTTTTCCTTAGATAGATCTCGATAGTGGCTTAACTGAGGATCTTCATATTGCCGTTCCTTCACTTCTAGATTCAACGATGAAACTGTGGGGTCATTGATGCTAATACTTGCATCTCCTGAATCAATTGGCCATACGCCGAGACTTGCTAACCGATGGACCTCACGAACCATTTCTCGCTTTTCCGAAGGAAATCCACATAAACTACTCATCGATCGGCGGCTAAGTGCATCTGCTACTACATTCGCCTTCCCTGGATGATATAGAATGTTCACATCGTAATCCTTCAGTAATTCTAACCATCGCCTTTGCCGCAGGTTCAACTCCTTTTGTTTGAAAACATATTGAAGGCTTTTGTGATCCGTATAGATATCGACGTGCACACCGTACAGATAATGCCTCCATATCTTTAAGGCATGAATAACCGCAGCTAGCTCAAGATCGTGAGTGGGATAATTCTGTTCATTTTTTCGCAACTGTCTCGAGGTATATGCAATAACCTTCCCGTGCTGCATCAATACGCATCCTAATCCCACGCCGGAGGCATCACAATATACGACATAGCCATCTGATCCTTCTGGAAGTGTTAACACTGGGGCTGAAGTCAACCTGTCCTTCAACTCTCGGAAACTACGCTCACAGGCATCACTCCACTGGAATTTAGCCGACTTCTGGGTTAACTTTGTCAATGGGGATGAAATATGTTATAGCCCGTATCTTGTGTGTTTGGAAATTCCAAAGTCATCGTGGAAAGTTAAGGGCGAGACCATTTTCAAAAATTATTTTAATGTACAAGTTGGTTATGGATATTATTTATGAATATTATTGTATGGAAATATTGAGAAAGGTTAAGGGTAAAAAGAGAAACTCTCAAAATGGTAAATGGTAATATCAAGGAAAGTCGGAGGGCAAAACGGGAATGTCACAAAAATTTCATGAAGGTTCTTGAAAGGACATGTTGGCCGTGTGACTTGTGTGGAATATGTGAACATTTTTAATTAATGGGGACTAAGGTGTACACAAGAAGACACTTAGTCTTCTTTCTTTAATTTCAAGAAAAAGGTGGGAAAAGTCAAGAAATTTCTAGAGAGGGGCATGTGCCCCTCACATGCTTGGAGATATATATATATATATATATATATATATATATATATATATATATATATATATATATATATGAGTTTACCTTCTAATTCAAGACAAAAAGAAGAACAAAAAAAAATGAGTAAAGTGGAGAAAAAGAGAGGGTTTCGGCCATGGCTAGGGGATTTTGACCCCTTGAAATCTTGTTCCAAAAAAATATTTCTTCTAGTATTCCTACTAAGTTGAAGGTCCTCTTTAACATGGTGCAAGTGTTGGAGCAAGAAATCCCCTCCTTGGTGCAAGTTCATAGCTATAGTCAAGTGGGAAGTTGAAGGAAAAAGGTAAGAACTAATCTTCCTTTATGTGTTATGGATGCTTGGTACATGTTGTGATATGGAGAAATGCATGAAAAACATGAAATAAATGATGTTGAAGTGTGGCCATGCATGTATGGTATTGGCCGTGTGTTGTGTGGTGTTGTGTTGTGTTGGAATGATTTTATGTAGTATGTTGTTTGTTGTTATAATGTATAAAAAGGATGAGAATTCATAGAAATATGCATGAAGTGTATGTAGCATGTTGGTTGTCATTGGAATATTAAGAAATGAATGAAAAATTTATAGAAATATGCATGGAAGTGGTGATGGTAGAATGTGATGAATTAGTTTTATTTAGCAGTTGGATTGTTATGGATTATGTGATATAGAATGAAGGCTGTTGTTAAAGTAAGTGTACATGAATTATGATGACGTGCATGGTTGTTGTTGAATTGGAAGGTTTCGGTAAAGTAATATGTTGATTGTGTTGTTGAAAGATTGTATGAATTGAATTGGATTGAGTTGGATATTGAAATGTTGCTACAAAATTGTTGGTATTGTTGATTGTTTGGCCGGGTTGAATTCCCGGATTGTTGTTGATTGAAATTGGCCAAGATAGATTCTTGGGGACGATGTATTTACAGGGGAAATGCTGCCGAAATTTCGGTAGACAAATGTTGCCTTAAGATTCCACTTCTAAATGTTCTAATTACGGTTTGGTAAATGTGACCAAATTGTAGATTTTGGCGGATTTGCAACTTGAATTTGGAGTCGCATAAGAAGCAGAAAAGGTACGTAAGGCTTCACCCTTCTTTCTATGGCATGTCTTAGACGGAATATGTTGGATATGAGCCTCGGGAATAACTCTACCCTCTGCAATCCGCGCCTAAAGTTTTCTCTTTTTCAATCAGTAGAATTGAACTAAAAAGTGTGCAAAATGTTGGAAGAATTTCCTAAACCTCTAGAACTCGCATAAATAGGACCCGACTACCCTATAACCCTCACAAGTAACGCCATGACATGTAACATATGTAAATTTGGTACGCCACCTCATTTGACCCGAGGTGGGCCCATGGTCCCCGGATTTTCCTTATTGTTCCGTTTGATTTATTTTGAAGCAGAATCCAAAGAAACCCTTGATCCGTATTCCGTTCACCGAATGACAAGTACTGTAACTATGCTAACGAAGATACTCCTATGATGACAATGATAATGATGATGTTGAGAAAGAGAATATGCCTACGATAAGTACGACAAGAATGATTCCATGACTATGAGTCTTGAGCTAAGAATCCTATGTGAATATGAAAGTGTTATACTAGTTCTTGAACCTCAATTCTATTCCTTAGCTATGACACTAGTTTCTAAAAGACTTCAGAGCATATTAGTCGGCGGTTATAATGTCCATGATTTCATTCTATGCTCTCTCTTAAGGCTATTTTCCGTTGGTAGTCTCGCCTTAAAATACTCGTTCCTTCAAGGTGAGACAAAGTGACCATGATTATTCCATAATGTAATCGGAGGTCACCGACCTTACGTCACTCCGATGGACACATGACTTTCTTTGGGCTCTCATGCATGCCAATTGTATGACATATGTATATGAATGTGAATATGTATATGTATATGTATATGAGGAAAAGGGGAAGGGCCACTGTTACATCACCACCTGATTCAGCTGGATTTTGTCCCGGACGCGGGATATGGGAGAGCCGGATACGGCGTCTGTATATGTTATATATATTTATATATGATATGTTGGGACACTGTTGGGGAGAGGGCGGGAGAGCCGATGTACTCGGCGTATGTAAATGTGAATAATGGATACCGTTTTCTGAAACGTTCTGGTTTCTGTACATGTAAATAAGAAGTACTGTTTTCTGGAAAAAAAAAAGACTAAGCATGCATGGCATCTGCCTGAAAGGCATTCATATGTACAGGTTATTTCTGTCCCACGATAAGCTCCATATGTCTACTCCGTTATTATTCATACTGTATATTCCTTTATTATGTCACTATTCATGCCTTACATACTCAGTACATTACTCGTACTGACCCCCCTTCTTCGGGGGACGCGTTCATGCCGCGCAGGTACACCAGCTGAGCCACAGTTATCATAGAAGATGTTCCAGCGGAGTTGGCGGGCTCCACTTGTTCTGGAGTGCTGCCGAGTCAGAGCATATGAGCTATGGTGTCTGTTCAATGTTAGAGACTTTGCAGACAGAGTCATGAGTATAGAGTGTCAGCTTGGTAGATGGCTTCAACCGTCACAATGTTATTACGTTCATGTCTCGGGTCACATATGATGATAGACCTTACTTATGAAAAAAAAAGAAAAAAAAGAAAAAAAAAATTGAGAGCTTACTATGTATTTTATTCTTAATTGATCCACGAGTTTATATGTGTAATAAGAGTCAGCGGGTTCGCTCGGCTCCAGATATGGGGTCGGGTGCCCATCACACCCTAGGGAGATCGGGGTGTGACAGAGTGGTATCAGAGCAGGTCAGTCTAAGGGGTTTTCTGCAAAGTCGTGTCCGGTAGAGTCCTGTTTATGGGTGTGAAGCCGGCCACATTTATAAACAGGAGGCTGCGGGGCATCTAGGAAATGTTGACCTTCTTTCTATCTTAGATCGTGCGATAGAGCCAAGTCATAGGAAATAAGATTCCTTATACTAACCGTCGATTTTTGCAAACGTCCAGTAGCGACGGAAAAAGGCGAATGACGATATGGCAAGTCATAGAGGTAAGACTGGATATTTGCTCTATTACTCGAAACTGGAAGTTCTGGACGGCGGGAATATGTCATATAGCCGCATGTTCTGTGAAGTATTATCGATATTTGTTACGTACAGATTTTGAAAAGTAAGAATGGCAAAGGAGGTTCTGTCAAAATAGATTCGCCCAACAGGAAGAAACGGGGACAGAAGATACTGTAAATAGCTAATAAGTGAGATGCGTCGGTTCAGAAAGGTTATGGGTTTGGCATGACGACGAAGGTGTGATCACTACAATCAGGAATCTGGAAGTCCAGGAGAGGAGGTAACCATACACACAGACGGAAGGTGAACATTGGAAATCGAGAAGGGCAAAACGGTAATTATAAAAGAAAGGACGTGTTACGAAAATGTTTCGGAACCTGTAAGATTTCGACTTGCTCCAGAACATGCAATAAAGGTCATGGGAGAAAGCGGACGCGAAAATGTCAGCATTAAGATACCGAATTCCAATGAAGTTTTTGGGTTAAGCGTGCTCAGGTGGGAGCAATTTCATGATGGGTGACCCCCTAGGAAGTTGGCAAGAAATTCTATATATTGAGACATAAGAGACAAATGAAAAGCTAGGGTAGTCTAAGGAACACTAGGATGTACGGAATGGTTGGAGATTATAAGAAGACACATGGGACGAGGCAGACTAGCTCGGTGAAGAGACAGAAAAGGGATCACAGCCCTGGAATTAGGGTAAGCTTGAACCGCGTTTGGAAGTATTTTGTGGGCTAGTAGATAATATATATATATATATATAAAGGTGTAGCGTATCCCATATATGATTGTATCGGAGGACATGTGAGTCCCAGCGACCGGAGCTACGGAAAAAGGGGCATTGATCACGTAAGGGTACCGAAGTTCGAAGGGTGGTAAAGATGAACGGTGAAAATGTTGCCGGGTAAATTATTATTGTTCTACTATAGGTAAAGATTGGAAATTCTAGTATAACAACATTTGGAAAATAAAGAGTGAGTAGATGGAAAACAAAGAGATCAAAGTATCGTAGGGAGGTGAAAGTGTCACGACCCAACCCCGTGGGCCGCGACTGGTGCCCTACTTAGGCACCCCAAACAGACTCACAGCCAGATCATCGTATTCAGACTCATTCAAACTCAACATACATTATTTGAACTTAAAATGAACAAAGACGCCAGACACAAACATTTATCGAACACTTATCTTAAGCGGTCGCCCGTTCAAATTAGTCAAATCAAAATCAGAAAGGTGGCGGAATATACGTCGCCCAAATGCACACACACGTACAAACTCAGGGGCCGTCTTGGCCATAGTAGCGTACGGGCCGCTTAAGAAAGCACAACAGATTCACATACAAACACACCGGACCCACGACCCACAAATGTGACTACAGGCCTCTAAACAAAACAGAACATACGAACATATGACGGGACAGGGCCCCGCCGTACCCACACATCCACAAATGTACAGAATACCCACACAACAAAAGGTATGTACCAAAAGTTAGGCTCCGGATCAAAGGGAGCTCTCCAACACAACATAATGAGTAGCCTAAACCGGAGGACCACCCAAACGAGCTTCTGTACCTGCGGGCATGAAACACAGCCCCCGAAGAACCGGGGGTCAGTACGGAAGAAGTACTGAGTATGTAAAGCAGATGGTACAGAAATCACAAACACAACTGGAGTCAGAAGAAACAAACACAAACGTCAAAGTAGCAAAGCAAACCTGTGCGGAAGGCAAATGTACAAATGCAAATGAAATCATGTATAGGGTTTAGGAACGTGGTCACCCCCGACGCTGGTGCCACAACACATCATAACTCCAGAAGTTTTCAAATCTCCGTACAGTCTCCAGACACATCATATCACACACATATCACATCATCAGAACATATCAAATGCCATATCACATCATAACTCCATAGACGGTGACCGGCCCTATGGCGAGGCCTCGGAAACCGTATCACATCATAACTTCCGAATATGGTATAGCGCGCACGATCACAAAGCCGGCCCGGGTACCGACGAACGAATTCATAGTGGATGGCACGAACGGAGTAGTGCAGAAACCATATGCATATTAAAAGTAAGTTACCGGACCCGACATATAGTTACATATAGGGATATACCGACGCCAGAGGGCTCGGAGTAGAAGTCAGGTCGATCAAAATTAATGTATGGAAGTCGCGAAGTTGCAGACTGCAGAACCTTTGGAAAAACCATTCACGGATCATTTTCCGAACATCTAACATCATTCATAGTGCAAAACGTTCCATGACGATATAGAAATTTTCAAACGAACCTTTGAGTCACAGACAAATGATTACTTTTCATATCGAACGAAAACAAACCAAACAAGTCGAATAAGGGAAGCCTCGGGGCTTGCGGGCCCACCTCGAGTCAAATTGAGGCGGCGGACACAAATCACTGACTCTAGGCTCCATAGAGCCATCTACGAAAGTTTCGGACACAACGGCAAAAGTTATGAAGGTTCGAACATTCTTTCAACCAAATACAACGAATAGGGTTCAATTGCGCTGAATGAATAGTATCCAAACTTGAATCTAAATTTTTCAAGAGCAGAGTTATCCCCGAGGGTCCGATCTTAACCTAGTATGACTAGGACATGCCAAAAGAAGGATAGGTAGGCTTTACATACCTGGATGGCGCCTTACGCTCGTCAAATCTCAATTCCCGTTTCGTCCGAAAACTGCAAATGGTCACTTTTACCAGTTACTATTCATGAAAGTTAACATTTTCATCTTTGGGCTATACTTGGCTACCGAAATTTCGGCAGCACTTCCCCTATAAATCTAACATCCCCGAGACTTAGCTCGGCTCAAAATACAACAACAACAACAACCCAAACATCATCAAACAACAAAACCCGTAATCAAACCACTCTAGCTTCACAATCCTACCTTACTACACAAGTTGACAATTCTTGATTCAAACTCCAAAATTCCAAATCTACATCCATATCATTCAAGATTATTCATTCACATTACAAACAAGTTCCAAACCATATACAAACTTTCCCAAAGTTCATTACTTTCCATATTTCATTCAAAACATCAAAAGTCACGACGAACATTCTAACTTGCGTCGTTTCTTTCCGAATTCATTAACATAAACTATATGTCACATTTAAAGTCTTTAGCACCCTAAATATACAATGATATACACCATGATACCAAAGGTATACACTTTCCGATAATATCCGAAATCATTTTCTAACGCCAACTCAATTCTTTAATCAATCTTTTACGACATAAAGATCACAACAACGCATTATTCAAACTAAACAAGATAAAATTCCTATGCCTTGCACTTCATGAAACTCACGGCCAAACACACCCTTTTTACACCCACACGCCATACACAAACACAACACCATCCCATAATCCTCGTGCAACATCAATTACTATAACATATAAATCCATTTCATAACATAAAAACATAGATTTCTTACCTTTTTCTTGAAATTCCGATTTGTCGCAAACTTGGTTCTTGTACCAAACTACTTATACCCCGTTGAAGAGGGCCTTGAGTACTTCATAACTATGTAGAACTTAAGATTTTTAGATCAATAACCAAGCTTGGAAATTTTCTTTTTCTTTCTTTCTCTTCTACGGCCGAATGCCCTTTTTTTTTGGGTGTTCTTGAATTTTGTTCTATTTTCTTGATAATTACCAAGGATCATTGATATATATCCACTATAGAAAGTCATGTGCATAGCACATGACATTAAACAAATGGGTTTGGGCCAACCAAGTGACCGGCCACCCCCAAGGACTTGGGCCTCAATTTCTTGTTGTCCAATCTTGGCCCAATTCATTAAAAGTCCCGTTTTGTAATTCCCGAAACTAATTTCCGAAATTCCAAATTTACCCTCGGCCTTCCCCGATGTCTTAACATTAATGAATCCATAACCAACATAGTCACATCAACTTGAATCAAAATATTTCTCATAACACACAAGCCTTACTTATTTCTCGACTTTCACTTCTGCGAAACACGGGACATAACATCCTCCCCCCCTTAAGAACATTCGTCCTCGAATGTTAAGTTGACCTCATGGGGCGTCATACTACTTCGGGAGGGTTCTTTATAGTCGTCCTTTACTGATTTTCCGACACGGCTCCTTTACCAACATTAGGGGGTAATTTTTGTTTCACGTCACTGACTCAAATACCTTCATAATACATTTTCTCATACCCCACGTAATCACCGAACCACACGCTATATTCAGGATGACCCCTCCCTAACGAGTGGCTATGTTTGCAGATATGCCTCCAAAAAAGGCAACAGCGGCCCAAAAGGCCAAGTCAGCAGCCTTGGGAGAGACTAGCCGGGTCCAGAGGATTACCAGGGCCCAGGCACATATTGCTCCGGGGACTTTTCCCCAGACAGAGGGTTCGTCTACACCGCCACTCGTGGAGGAGATTGGGGCGACCGCAGCCGCAGATCGGGGGGCGGCTCCACCGCCAGCTCCCGCAGCTCCAGTACCTGAGCCTCCAGCGCCACGGCCAGGCACTGAGGATCAGTCTATGAGGGAGGCAGTCCAGTTGCTGACGAGACTTGTGGCAGGGCAGGTTCAGGGGCATGGACTGGGAGGTGACCGGGCAGTCAGGCGTGATAGTTCGAGAGCCCGTGAGTTTTTGACTTGAAACCCTCCAGAGTTCTTCGAGACAAAGCCCGAGGAGGATCCTGAGGAGTTTATCAGGAAGATGCGACGCACTCTAGATTTGATTAATGCTTCCGAGACAGAGTCAGTCGCGTTAGCTTCATACCGGTTATATGATGTGGCGGCAAACTGGTACGAGTCATGGGGGCTATCCAGGGGGGACGGCGCTCCTCCAGCAGTTTGGGGCGATTTTGCTTGGACATTTTCTGCCCCCAGAGTTGCGACGAGCCAGATCTGATATATTCTTATTATTGAGGCAGAAGGGCCGCAGTATCCGGGACTACAGTTTGGAGTTTGATTCCTTGGCCCGATATGCACCTACTGTGGTGGCTACTATGGCGGACCGGATGCACAGATATATTATGGGTCTGGATCGGTATTTTGTTGATAGCTGCTTAGTATTGGCTGCTCAGCCCGGTATAGACATTGCCCGTATCCAGGCCCATGCCCAGGGTATGGAGGATCGGGGCAGAGGAGGACACCAGCCTGACAGGGGCCAGGATCGGAGACAGCCCAAGAGGGCCAGGTCATCTGGAGATTTTCGGGGCAGACAGCCCCAACAGCCGCAGCAGCCTAGCAGATTTTCATCTCAGCCAGCGCAGAGCGTGCCTCCCCAGCCTACAGGTCGCAGGTTCGATAGCCCAGGGTATTCAGGAGCAGGCCAGAGCTCCAGGGCTTCAGGTTCGCGGACAGATAGGGGTTCTGGTCAGATGAGGCCACCCAGGGTTCAGTGTTCTTTTTGCGGCAGGTACCATACGGGAGAGTGCTACAGAGCCACCGGTGCATGCTTTTCTTGTGGCCGTCAGGGCCATTCTGTGAGAGATTGCCCGTATAAGGGTAGTTCAGGTGGTGCAGCGCAGCCTACCGGATCAGCCGCTGGGTCTTCATCTTCGTCAGTGGCTATGCGCCCTACGGGGCAGGGTATTTCGTCACCAGCGGGTCGCGGCAGAGGCCGTGGTGGAGCTTCTGGTATTAGCGGTCCTTCGAACCGCATTTATGCCTTGGCCAGCCGCCAGGATCAGGAGGCATCTCCTAATGTCGTCACAGGTACTTTATTGGTCTTCTCTCGATCTGTGTATGCACTAATTGATCCAGGTTCGACTTTATCATATATTTCACCCCTTGTTGCCGGTAAAATTGGTATTATGTCTGAACCTATAGAGCCATTTGAGGTAGCCACACCGATAGGGGATTTTGTTGTAGCGAAACAGGTTTATAAAGACTGTTCTGTGATCGTTTGTGACCGTGACACTAAGGCAGATCTGGTAGAATTAGATATGACTGAATTTGATGTTATTATGGGTATGGATTGGCTAGCTTCCTGTTACGCTAATGTTGACTGCCAGAATAAGGTAGTTCGCTTCCAGTTTCCCGGGGAGCCAGCTATAGAATGGGCTGGTAATACAGCATCGCCGAAAGGTAAGTTTATTTCATACCTTAAGGCAAAGAAAATGATTAGAAAGGGTTATATCTATCATCTGGTACGGGTACAAGACTTGGACGCAGAGACGCCGACACTTCAGTCAGTCCCCGTGATTAATGAGTTTCCAGATGTTTTCCCCGACGAACTTCCAGGTCTTCCTCCAGAGTGGGAGATAGACTTCTCTATTGATTTACTCCTAGACACTCAGCCTATCTCTATTCCTCCGTATAGAATGGCGCCTGCAGAATTAAAGGAGTTGAAAGAGCAGCTGAAGGATTTGTTAGATAAGGGCTTCATCAGACCCAGTACTTCGCCTTGGGGAGCCCCGGTATTATTTGTACGTAAGAAGGACGGGTCGCTGCGTATGTGTATTGATTATCGGCAGCTGAATAAGGTAACTATAAAGAATAAATACCCCCTCCCCAGGATTGATGATTTGTTTGATCAGCTGCAGGGCGCTAAGTGTTTTTCGAAGATAGATCTTCGTTCCGGTTACCACCAGGTGCGAGTACGAGAGGCCGATATCCCTAAGACAGCTTTCCGGACCCGATATGGGCATTACGAGTTCAGGGTTATGTCTTTTGGGCTGACAAATGCTCCCGCAGTATTCATGGATTTGATGAATCGGGTATTCAGGCCATTCTTGGATATGTTCGTAATTGTATTCATTGATGATATCCTGGTTTATTCTCGGTCTAAGTCGGAGCACGCAGATCATCTGAGATCGGTATTAGGGGTACTCCGGCATCAGAAGTTATATGCGACATTTTCTAAGTGTGAATTCTGGCTGTCTTCAGTGGCCTTCTTGGGGCATATTATTGCAGCTGTTGGTGTCCGGGTGGACACACAGAAGATTGAGGCCGTGAAGAATTGGCCCAGACCTACGACGCCCACAGAGGTACGCAGTTTCCTGGGGTTAGCAGGTTATTACAGGAGGTTTGTGGAGAAGTTTGCTTCGATTTCAGCGCCTTTGACAAGGCTGACTCAGAAGGGAGCTAAGTTCCAGTGGTCTGACGCTTGTGAACGGAGCTTCCAGTTGCTGAAGGAGAAGCTGACTACAGCCCCAGTTCTGACTCTTCCAGAGGGACCGGACGGGTATGTTATTTATTGTGACACTTCTGGCATGGGGTTAGGCTGTGTATTGATGCAGCACGGCAGAGTTATAGCGTATGCTTCCCGGCAGCTCAAAAAGCATGAGAAGAATTATCCTACCCACGATCTGGAGCTCGCAGCGGTAATTCATGCTCTGAAGATATGGAGACACTATTTATATGGCGTTCATGTGGATATCTATACTGATCATAAGAGTCTCCAGTATATTTTCAGGCAGAGAGAGCTTAATTTGCGACAGCGGAGGTGGCTGGAGCTTCTGAAAGATTATGACGTGGATATTCTGTATCATCCGGGTAAGGCTAATGTTGTTGCCGATGCGCTCAGTCGGAAGTCTATGGGCAGTTTGGCCGATTTACAGCCAGACAGGAGAGAGATAGCCCGTGATATTCAGCAGTTGGCTAGTCTCGGGGTTCGTCTGGCCGATTCTGGAGATACACGAATTTCTGTTTGAGGGGTTTCTGAGTCATCCCTCAGGGACGATATTAAGCGGCATCAGTTCGAGGATCCTGTCTTAGCTCGGTACAGGGACACAGCCTATGATAAGGAGAGGACTCCGTTCGAGTTTTCACCGGACGGCACTATGTTATACAAAGGCAGGTTGTGTGTACCGGATATTGCAGGCCTTCGGCAGCAGGTTATGAGCGAGGCACATTATGCTCGCTACTCGGTCCATCCTGGGTCTACGAAGATGTACCATGATCTCCGATGCTTATACTGGTGGGACGGTATGAAGCGGGATGTTGCAGAGTTCGTCGCCCAGTGCCCTAATTGTCAGCAGGTCAAGATTGAGCATTAGAAGCCGGGTGGACTGTTGCAGGAGATGGAAATCCCGACTTGGAAGTGGGAGGTTATTAATATGGACTTCATTACAGGATTGCCTCGCACTCCACGGAAGTATGATTCCATCTGGGTCGTCGTTGATAGGCTGACGAAATCAGCCCATTTTCTTCCCGTCAGGACTACCTATTCCGCCGAGGATTATGCCAGGCTCTATATTAAGGAGATTGTGAAGCTTCACGGAGTTCCTATATCTATTATTTCTGACAGAGGCGCCCAGTTTACGGCGCATTTCTGGAGATCTTTTCAGGAGGGACTAGGGACTCAGGTGAGTCTGAGCACCGCATTTCATCCTCAGAGCGACGGGCAGGCCGAGCGCACTATACAGACGCTGGGGGGATATGTTGCGGGCCTGCGTTATTGATTTCAGAGGCAGCTGGGATGATCACTTGCCATTGATTGAGTTTGCATATAATAACAGTTACCATTCCAGCATCCAGATGGCTCCGTACGAGGCTCTATATGGCAGGAAATGCAGATCGCCGATTGGCTGGTTTGATATTGGGGAGTCAGAGTTGATTGGCCCAGATATGGTCCAGCAGGCCGTGGACAAGGTAAAACTTATTCGAGAGCGACTGTTGGCAGCCCAGAGTCGACAGAAGTCATACGCGGATAAACGGCGTCGACCGTTGGAGTTTCAAGTAGGCGATTGGGTATTTCTAAAGGTATCGCCTATGAAAGGCGTGATGCGGTTCGGCAGAAAGTGTAAGATCAGTCCGCGTTATATTGGGCCTTATCAGATTGTTCGGAAGGTTGGAAATGTCGCCTATGAGTTAGATTTTCCATCTGATTTGGAAGCGGTACATCCGGTATTCCATGTCTCTATGCTTCGCAGATGCATTGGTGACCCTTCTAGAGTATTCCCTGCTGATGATATTCAGGTGACGGAGCAGTTATCGTACGAGGAGCAGCCCGTGTCTATTTTGGATCGTCAGGTAAGGAGGCTCCGGAATAAAGATGTAGCCTCTGTTAAGGTTCTGTGGCGGAATGATAACAGGGAGGAAATGACCTGGGAGTCTGAGGAAGAAATGAAGAAGAAGTATCCTCATCTGTTCCCTATGGCCACAGGTAATCTCAAATCCCTGCTCAATTTTATTTCAATGCCAATCGTATGTCCTATGTGTTGTTTGTAAGCATAAACTCCCCCAAAGTATTTTCCAACCCTATAAGATTAATTTTACATTCGAGGACGAATGTTCTAAAGGGGGGGAGGATGTTATGACCCGTGTTTTCACACGTTTGGAAAGACTTGAATTACATTGGAATCTTGAGATATAAGATCAATTTGATATTTTGTTGAACATAGGAGTTATGCATGAAAGAATAGGTTCATGAAAGTGTGGGACAAGGCTAAGGGTAATTTTGTAATTTTGGAAATTAGTTTCGGGAATTACAAAACGTGGACTATAAGTCATTGGGCCAAAAAAATAATGGAATGGAATTTAAGGCCCAATGCATTGGAGTGGCCGGCCATGGTGGCCCAAGCCCAAAAATTTGTACTAAATTTCCATGGATTAATTAACTTAAGGCCATGATCCAAGCCCATTACTTGGTCATGTGCTTGGTCATGTGACCAAGTCTTTAAATGATAGACATTAGAAGACTTAAGGCATTAAGAGACTTAGAAAAAAATAAGCAAGAAAGAAGTCAAGAACAAGAGAAAAAAAGGGGGGTTTCGGGTTTGGCTTAGGAAAATAGCCATCAAAAATATTGTTCCAAAAATTTATTTCTTGTTGTTTTCCTACTAAGTCAAGGTTCCTTTGTAACTTGGTATAGTTGGTTTGGAGTGGGGAGCATCCAATTCACCAAAGTGATCATATGTCCAAGTGAAGAAAACTTGAAGAAAAGGTAAGAATTTCTACCTTTTATTTGTGTTATGAAGTTTTGATTGTGTTGTAGTTTATGGAAATGTGTTGATTGTATGAAGAAATGGAAGTTTGCAAAGTGGGTATGTAGTATATATGTATGGCCGTGTATATGCATGCATTGTATGCTAATGAAGAATTGAAATTATGTTGTATTCTAGTTGTAAGTATGGTGGAATTCATATTAAGAATGAAAGTTGAATAAAATTGGATGAATTGATGAAAATAGCATTTGGCCGTGTGGTATGGAATGGGATGGATTAAGTTGTTTAATGTGTTAGAGTGTTGTTGTGATGTTTGTAATGTAAATGAAGTTAGAATGATATAAGTTTGTATTGAATTGGAATGTAGAAACTTATGTCGTTTTAGTATGATTTTTCCGACATTAAGGAAATGAAGTTGTTTGGTTGTTAATTGTGATGACCATTGATGAATTTGGAAGTTGGAAACTTGTTATGAAGTTGGATGCCAAAGATTTGATGTTTTGCATAAGTTATGATTTTGGCGGAAAGTTGTATACTATGTATATCGAGTGTATATCTTAAGGCAAACGATATGAAATGTATCTAGAACTATATGGTGATGATCTTGATTGTTGATGAATGTGAAATTATTGATCTTAGTTGAAAGTTGGGTTGAATTGAAGATTATGTCAACTTGTGAGAAAAATGACTAGTTGAAGGATATTTGTGTTTTTAATGTTCATTGTTGATATTGTTGTTGTCGTTTGGGTTGTTGTTGATGATTTATAGCCGAGTTGAATTCTCGGGGTGTCATATGTATAGGGGAAGTGCTGCCGAAATTTCGGTAGCCAAATATGCTTAAAGTTGAAATAATGGCATTAATAATTCACAATTGGTAAACTTGACCAATTGCAGTTTTTCGACGAAACGGGAAGTGAGATTGGAAAGGCTTAAGGAGCGTGAAAGGTATGTAAAGCAAACCCAATTCTTCCCTTGGCATGCCCTTAGTGTATTAGGGTCGGATCCGGGCCTCGAAGGACCTCTTGGCCCTCGGAATCCGCAAGACAAAATTTCAGTTTTTCCTTCAGTAGAATTGAACCATTTTGATACGCTTTTTCTGAAATTATGCAATTGTGCTCCAAATTACTCAGAAAGTCATAGGATGTCTGTATAACCTTCGTAGATGATATTATATGTTTAGAGGGCACAATTTGAGCCCGCCGCCTTATTTGTTCTGAGGCGGGCCCACTATTTACGTTTTTGCCCCTAATGTGTTAAAGCTTCCTTTTTAAGCGATTTTTGAAAGAAATGTTTTAATTACCCTACTAATCGCTTAACGAATATTATTTTAAATATTCTGTTAAATATTATAAATTATTTTTACACTCGGAATGACTTCGGGAAAGTTATATTTCTGTAATTTATTATGATATCCGAAATACATTTATTATGATTCCGTCCGACCCCATTGGATTTGTTTGTCTTTGATACGCTTCATCGAGTCTTTGAAAACATTTATTATATTTTTAAATTGCATTAGTCTCTCACTACTCCATTCGTGGATGTCCCAATGTTTCCCACACTGAGCCCGGGCCAGGATATGTTGTCAAGCGTAATTCTCTGCATTGTTCGCCGCGCCCCGATGTGAGGGGGTAGGTATACGCGTACATGGGTCTGTGGAGTATGATGTGCCATGTCCGCCTATTCTGATCTGATCTGTTATGGCCATTCTGATATGACATTTTATGATACGGGGCCACGCCCCCTTTTTTGATTCCTCTGTATTGTGGCACCAGTGTCGGGAGGGTGACCACGTTCTGTCTGCCGAGTCCCGGGGCAGGGATCGGATATGATATGACATATGTTTCTGTACACATTCTGTCTGATTTGGAAATATGCATTTGACACTCTGGATTTTGTACCCATTTTCTGTAATCATTATGATTTGACTTCTGTGATTCCGCTTTACATATTCAGTACATATTTCGTACTGACCCCCTTTCTTCGGGGGCTGCGTTTTCATGCCGCGCAGGTACAGACGACAGGTTTGCTGATCCACACGTTTAGGATCCCATTTCTGCTATTTTGGGGCGCTCTCTTCTTCAGAGCCCATCTTTTGGTACAGTCTGTCACTGTTATCTGGATATGTTTATTGTTCTGGGTATGACGGGGCCCTGTCCCGTCTTATGATTATGATATGTTCTGTAGAGGTCTGTGGATACATCTGTGTGGGTTCTGTACATTTGTTTGGGATGTTTTGTTTTATGATAGCCTTATCGGCTTCTGTGTGCCAAGTCTGCTCTTCTGCTAAATTCTGTAGCATCCACTAATGTTATTATTATATTATTATTCTGATAATATGATAATTTGGGTATCGGGTACGTATAGGTGCCCAGCTAGGGCACTGGTCGCGGCCCACGAGGTTGGGTCGTGACACATACATAATCATTTCTAAGTTACCCGACCACATTTCGATAGGTTTCGGACGAGTGGTGGCATTCTAACCAAAATAGAGCCCTTGGGCTTCAATTGAATTGAATGAATAGTAACCTTTCTGTGGATCGGGTTTCGAGGAGCAAAAATGCTCCGGAAGTTCTCATATTCGCCTATCATACTAAGGTATGCCAAACGAAGGAGTGGGAAGCTTTACATACCTTACAGACGTCGTATGCTCTCCCAAAAGTCAAGTCCCGTTTCGTCTGAAATCTGCAAATGGTCAAAGTTACCAATTGAGATTCTTAGGCTTAAAAATGCCATTAACTTCATTTTTGTCTACCGAAATTTCGGCAGCATTTCCCCTATAAATCTAACACCCCCGAGACTTAGCTCGGCTCAAAATACATCAACAACAACAACCCAAACATCATCAAACAATATAAACCATATTCAAACTTCAAAAGTCTACCTTACTACGCAAGTTGGAAATCTTTCATTCAAACTTCAAAATTCCAAATCTATATCCATATTATTGTATTCATTCACTCATTCAAGATTATGCCATCACATTCAAAATACATTCCAAGCCATACACGAAATTACCCAAAATCCATTACTTTCTATAATTCTCCCAAAACACCAAAACTTACAACAAACATTCTAACTTGCGTCGTTTCATTCCGACTTCATTAACATCAACTATAAATTCATATTCAAAGTCTTTAACATCCTAAATATACCATGATATACACAATGATACCAAAGGTATACGCTTTCCAATAATGTCCAAAATCATTTTCCAACGCCAATTTAATTCATCAATCGATCATTTACGACATAAAGATCACAACAACACATTATACCAACTAAACAAGATCAATTCACACCACTTTCTTCTTCCTAGGGCTCACGGCCAACATGCAATATACACACTAGAGGGGTTCGGCCGAGAGTACTACTAGAGCTCAAGAATGAGTTTATGTTGATCTTCTTGAAAATTCTGAAGAGAGCATAGATATATATCCAACTTAAGGGTCATGTGAAAGTCACATGACCACTTAATATAGGGCTTGGGCCAAGGCTTTGGCCGGTCACCCCTAGTTCTTGGGCCTCAACTTTTGTTAAGTTTTTCTTGGCCCAATTCGTTGAAGTCTCGTTTTGTAATTCCCGAAACTAATTTCCGAAATTCCAAATTTACCCTCGGCCTTCCCCAATGTATTTACACCCAAAATTTCACAAACGACTTAGGCATATTAACTAAAATCAATTTATTGCCTTGTAACCCACAAGTCTGAATTATTTCTCGATTTCCAATTATACGAAACACGGGACATAACATTCTCCCCCCCTTAAGAACATTCGTCCCCGAATGTTAAATTAATCTTATAAGGTCTTATGATCAAGGCAGGAGTGTCCCTTTTTTAATAATGACATACATAATTCATTTTATCAATCAACACAACAAACTGAAAAAAAAAATAGATTACCTGTGGACGTCGGGAACAAGTGAGGGTATTTCCTTTTCTTCTCGTCCTCCGCCTCCCAAGTCATCTCCTCCCGATTATTGTTGCGCCACAGGACATTGACGGAGGGAACTTATTTAGTGCGTAGTCTCCGCACATGTCGATCCAGAATAGATACAGGCTGCTCGTCATAAGATAACTGCTCCGTCACCTGAATGTCATCAACTGGGAATATCCTGGAAGGATCAACAATACATTTCCGCAACATAGACATATGAAACACCGGGTGTACGACCTCCAAGTCGGATGGTAAGTCTAGCTCATAGGAGACCTCGCCTATCTTTCGAACGATCTGATACGGCCCAATGTACCGGGGGCTCAACTTACCCTTTCTACCGAATCTCATGACACCCTTCATGGGCGACACCTTCAGGAATACCCTGTCGCCAATCTGGAACTCTAACGGTCGACGTCGTCTATCTGCATAAGCTTTCTGTCGACTCTGAGCAGCCAATAATCGTTCTCGAATAAGCTTTACCTTATCTACAGCTTCCTGGATCACATCTGGCCCAATCAACTTAGTCTCGCCCACGTCAAACCAACCAATAGGAGATCTGCATTTCCTGTCATACAGGGCTTCATACGATGCCATCCGAATGCTGGAGTGATAACTATTATTATAGGCAAACTCAATAAGTGGCAAATGATCATCCCAGCTACCCCTGAAATCAATAACGCAGGCCCGCGACATATCTTCGAGCGTCTGAATAGTGCGCTCGGCCTACCCGTCAGACTGAGGGTGAAAAGCTATACTAAGGCTCACCTGAGTCCCTAATCCCTCCTGAAATGACCTCCAGAAATTAGCTGTAAACTGGGCTCCTCGGTCAGTAATAATAGATATAGGGACTCCGTGAAGTCTGACTATCTCTCTGATATACAATCTGGCATAGTCCTCAGCCGAATAAGTAGTCCGAACCGGAAGGAAATGGGCTGATTTCGTCAACCTGTCAACGATAACCCAGATAGAGTCGTACCTGCGTGGAGTGCGTGGTAACCCAACAACGAAATCCATATTAATCATCTCCCATTTCCAGGCTAGAATTTCCATCTCCTGTAATAATCCACCGGGCTTCTGATGCTCGATCTTAACTTGCTGGCAGTTCGGGCACTGACTAACAAACTCAGCAATATCTTTCTTCATGCCGTCCCACCAATACAAACACCTGAGATCCCGATACATTTTAGTGGAACCAGGATGAACAGAATACCGTGCATTATGGGCCTCGCCCATAATCTGCTGCCGTAGGCCCGCAACGTCCGGTACACAGAATCTGCCGTCATATAATAATACTCCTTCAGGCGAGATCTCAAACTGAGTCTTTGCTTTATTAAGGGCCACATCTCTGTACTGAATCAGGAGAGGATCTTCAAACTGGCGCTGCTTTACCTCCTGAATAATAGATGATTCAGCAACTGCACGAACAGAAATCCTAGAATCTCCAGAATCCGCCAAACGAACTCCGAGGTTGGCCAGCTGATGAATATCACGAACCAAATCTCTCTTATCAGATGGAACATCAGCCAGACTGCCCACGGACTTGCGGCTAAGCGCGTCAGCTACCACATTGGCTTTCCCCGGATGGTACCGAATATCAACGTCGTAGTCCTTTAGTAACTCAAGCCATCTCCGCTGCCGCAAATTTAGTTCCTTCTGCTTAAAAATATACTGGAGACTCTTATGGTCCGTATAAATATCAACATGGACCCCATATAAATAATGCCGCCAAATCTTCAAAGCATGAATTACCGCGGCCAACTCAAGATCATGAGTGGGATAGTTCTTCTCGTGCGGTCTGAGCTGCCGGGAAGCATAGGCTATGACCCGACCGTGCTGCATCAATACACATCCTATCCCAATACCAGAGGCGTCACAATAGACAACATACCCATCAGATCCCTCTGGAAGAGCCAAAACTGGTGCTGTAATCAATCTCTCCTTCAGCATCTGAAAGCTGCGCTCGCAGGCATCTGTCCACTGGAATTTTGCTGCTTTCTGAGTAAGCCTCGTCAGTGGTGCTGCAATAGAAGAAAAATCCTCCACGAACCGGCGATAATACCCAGCCAATCCCAGAAAACTGCGCACCTCTGTCGGAGTAGTAGGCCTGGGCCAATTCTGCACAGCCTCAATCTTCTGCGTGTCGACCCGAATACCGTCTGCGCCGACAATATGGCCTAAGAATGCCACAGAAGTCAACCAGAACTCACATTTAGAGAATTTAGCATATAGCTTCTGCTAACGGAGAATGCCAAGTATCGTCCTCAAGTGATCTGAATGCTCCTCGGCTGATCGCGAGTAAATCAGAATATCATCGATAAACACAATAACAAACATATCTAGAAAAGGCCGAAATACCCGGTTCATCAGATCCATAAATACCGCTGGAGCATTAGTCAGCCCGAAAGACATAACTCTGAACTCATAATGCCCGTATCGGGTCCTGAAAGCAGTCTTCGGGATATCTGACTCCCGAACTCGCACCTGGTGATAACCTGAGCGCAGATCTATCTTCGAAAACTATTTAGCACCCTGCAGCTGATCAAATAAGTCATCAATCCGGGGGAGGGGATATTTATTCTTAATAGTCACCTTATTCAGCTGTCGGTAGTCGATACACATCCGCAGTGACCCGTCTTTCTTTCTGACAAACAATACCGGCGCTCCCCAGGGTGATGTGCTGGGTCTGATAAAACCCTTATCCAGCAAATCTTTCAGCTGCTCCTTCAACTCCTTCAACTCAGCTGGTGCCATCCTGTACGGAGGAATAGATATAGGCTGCGTATCCGGCATCAACTCGATAATAAAATCAATCTCCCGCTCAGGCGGAAGGCCAGGAAGCTCGTCAGGAAATACATCTGGAAACTCACTGACGACCGGAACAGACTGAAGGGTAGGTATCTCCGCTGCAGTATCGTGCACACGAACCAAATGATAGATATAACCCTTCTGGATCATCTTCTTAGCCCTGAGGTATGAAATAAACTTACCCCTCGGCGATGCTGTGGATCCGAACCACTTTATAACTGGTTCCCCTGGAAACTGGAAACCGACTACCTTTTTCTGGCAGTCAACATTAGCATAACAAGAAGACAGCTAGTCCATACCCATAATGACGTCAAACTCAAGCATGTCTAACTCTATCAAATCAGCCTTAGTGCTACGATCATAAATGGTCACAGAACAATCTCTATAGATCTGTCTCGCTAGAACAAAATCCCCAACTGGCGTAGCTACCTCAAATGGCTCTATAGGCTCAGACACTATCCCAATTTTACTAGCAACAAGCGGGGAGATATATGATAAAGTAGAGCCAGGGTCAATCAATGCATATACAGATCTGGAGAAAACCAGTAATGTACCTGTGACGACGTTTGGCGAAGCCTCCTGATCCTGGCGGCTGGCCAAAGCATATATGCGGTTCGAGGGACCGCTAGAACCTGAAGCGCCACCGCGGCCTCGACCGCGTCCTGCCGGTGCTGGCATACCTCGCCCTCCAGGGCGTGCAACAGATGGAGCAGAAGAAGAACCGGCGGCTGACCCTGTCGGCTAAGCCACACTACCAGAACCGCTGGCCAACGGACAATCTCTCATAAAATGGCCCTGACCACCGCACGAAAAACAAGCTCCAGTAGCTCGATAACACTCCCCAGGATGAGACTTCCCGCAATGAGCACAACGAGGCCTGGGTGGTCTTGCCTGGCTGGGGCCTCTGGATACCTGTGAACCTGCCGCTCTGGAGCTCTGACCGGCCCCAGACGGTCCCGCACTATCAAATCTCCGGCTGCCTGACTGAGTACTCCGGCCGGACGGAGGTAGCTGTCTGCATGACTGCTGCTGCTGAGGCTGTCCGCCTCGAGAATCCCCGGAATAACCTGCGGACCTAGCCCTCTTGGGCGGCCTCCTGTCCCGATCTCTACCAGAATGATCAGACCTGTGACGATCCTCCATACCCATCGCATAGGCCTGAAGTCGGGCAATGTCCATATCTGTCTGCAATGACACTGCCATGCAGCCGTCGATTAAATACCGATCCAATCCCATGACATATCTGTGCATCCGATCGGACATGTCTGCTTCCACGGCCGGTGCATATCGGGCCAGAGAATCAAACTCAAGATTATACTCGCGCACACTCCGACCCCTCTGCTGCAAATGTAAGAATCGGTCGGCCCGTGCCCGCCGCAACTCTGGGGGTAGAAAGTGGCGGGTGAAAGCAGTCACAAACTGGTCCCACGTAGCTGGGGGAGCACCCTCACCCCTGGATAACTCCCAAGTCTCATACCAGTGAGCGGCAACATCTCGAAGCCTGTGCGAAGCCAGCTCGACCGACTCGGTCTCTGAAGCCCTGACCAAGTCCAGTGAGCGCCGCATCCCCCGAATAAAGTCGTGGGGGTCCTCGTCGGGCTTAGACCCGAAAAACTCTGGAGGGCCACATAATAAGAACTCCCGAACTCTCAGGCTGTCCCGCCTGTCATCATCATCATCGTCCCTCCGCCCGCGTCTGCGAGCCTGTCCTGCTACCAGTGTAGTCAGCAACTGTACCGCCTCTCTCAGGGTCCTGTCCTCCGCCCCTGGCTGAGGAGCTGGAGTGTCAGGAGCGGGTACTTGGGCCTCTGGAGCTGCTGAAGGTCCTGCTCCAGGCTGTACTAGTAGGGGTGTAGCGGACCCCTCAGAACGAGGCACAACCTCAGGCAAATCATAGACACGAGCTCGGGTAGATCGCTGCGCCTGACTAGTCTCTCCCATCCTCGCTTTGCCCTTCTGGGCCGCCGTTGCCTTCTTCGGAGGCATCACTGCAAACACAATAGCGAGTCAGATCAAAACCACCCTAACAGCACAGCTCTATCGCACGATCTAAGATTCCAAAGAAAGTAACATCCTAAATGCCCTGTAGCTTCCTGTTTATAGATGTGGTGCACAACACATCGATAAACAAGACTCTACGAGACACGGCCTGTAGACATTCCGAGGACAAACTGCTCTGATACCACTTTTGTCACGACCCAGCCTCGTGGGCCGCGACTGGCACCCTACCTGGGTACCCAGACCGAATCGCACATTCATTATCAAATCCAAACTTATTTCCAAATTTTACGAAATCATATCAAACGTAATTTATATCAAAATATGTCTTAAGCGGTCGCACCAAATCAAAATGCCACATCAAATACAAACTGAGCGGCGGAATAGACATCGCCGGTCAAAAGTGCAAACATAAGCATAAGGGCCATTTGGGGCCATCAAAACAAGCAGACCGCTTTAAGACCAGGAAACGAAATCAAACCAACATATACAGGACCCTCACCCCACATATATGACTACAGGCCTCTACGAATTCAAAACAAAGACATATGGCGAGACAGGGCCCCGCCGTACCCAAATAGTCAAATATACCGAATATATACAAAGCAAAAGGAGTCTGTACCAAAAGTGGAGTCCGGATCAAAGAGGAGTACTCCGGAATAGCAAAGAGTGAAGCCTACTGTGGAGGATCACCAATGTCTACACCTGCGGGCATAAAACGCAGCCCCCGAAGAAAGGGGGTCAGTACGAAATATGTACTGAGTATGTAAAGCACGGAGTACAGAAATATGGATCAAAACCGAAAGAAAACCGAATGACAAATTGGAGTACAAATCAGTATATCAAAATCTGTATCGAAATCGTATACGTATACATAATGCAAAGGAAATCATGCAAACGCTTAGGAACGTGGTCGCCACTTCGACGCTGGCGCCACACACAGTATAACACCAGAAGGTTTCAAATCTCCGTACATCCCCGACCATAAACATAATCACAGGTGAGTGTATCGCATCACGAGCCATATCACAGCATAACTCCAAACGGAACCCGGCCCTATGGCAAAGCCTCGGGAACCGTAACACAGCATACGGCCGAATTATTATAAGGCGCACGAATCATAACCGGCCCGGGAACCGGTGAACGAAGTCATAATAAGGCACGAGCGGAGTCGTGAGCAACCAAATGCAAATCATACTTCAAAATAGTCTTTCAAAACAGAGTAATCCCATAAGTCATTTCATAATACAAAATAATCGAATACTTAGTCGATATAAGGTTTCATTTCACAAGACGTTTCCAACATAGTACGTATAGCTCAAAACGTAACCTAGCGCATCATAATATTCAAAACATATCCCGTAGGAGGAAGTTCCAAAATTGAAAGTAGCATGTCAAACATTATTCACAAAGATAGCCCAATAAGACAAATAGGGCGTTTCGGGGTAGCGGGCCCACCTCGAGTCAAATTGAGGTGGCGAACATATTTATCGAACGTTTATAGGCCAAAGGTCATACATAATCATTTCTAAGTTACCCGACCACATTTCGATAGGTTTCGGACGAGTGGTGGCATTCTAACCAAAATAGAGCCCTTGGGCTTCAATTGAATTGAATGAATAGTAACTTTTCTGTGGATCGGGTTTCGAGGAGCAGAAATGCTCCGGAAGTTCTCATATTCGCCTATCATACTAAGGTATGCCAAACGAAGGAGTGGGAAGCTTTACATACCTTACAGACGTCGTATGCTCTCCCAAAAGTCAAGTCCCGTTTCGTCTGAAATCTGCAAATGGTCAAAGTTACCAATTGAGATTCTTAGGCTTAAAAATGCCATTAACTTCATTTTTGTCTACCGAAATTTCGGCAGCATTTCCCCTATAAATCTAACACCCCCGAGACTTAGCTCGGCTCAAAATACATCAACAACAACAACCCAAACATCATCAAACAATATAAACCATATTCAAACTTCAAAAGTCTACCTTACTACGCAAGTTGGAAATCTTTCATTCAAACTTCAAAATTCCAAATCTATATCCATATTATTGTATTCATTCACTCATTCAAGATTATGCCATCACATTCAAAATACATTCCAAGCCATACACGAAATTGCCCAAAATCCATTACTTTCTATAATTCTCCCAAAACACCAAAACTTACAACAAACATTCTAACTTGCGTCGTTTCATTCCGACTTCATTAACATCAACTATAAATTCATATTCAAAGTCTTTAACACCCTAAATATACCATGATATACACAATGATACCAAAGGTATACGCTTTCCGATAATGTCCGAAATCATTTTCCAACGCCAATTTAATTCATCAATCGATCATTTACGACATAAAGATCACAACAACACATTATACCAACTAAACAAGATCAATTCACACCACTTTCTTCTTCCTAGGGCTCACGGCCAACATGCAATATACACACACACCCACGGCTTCATACACACATTAAAACTACGAAATTCTCGTCTATTCTCAATCCTTATCATATTCATACCAATTCCATAACATTAAAAGGGCAAAATTCTTACCTTTACTTGAAATTCCGACTTTCCGCAAACGTTATTCTTCCGGCAAATAAATTGTGTCACGTTGAAGAGCGTCTTGAGTACACTACAATTATGGAAAGAACGAGATTTTTGGATAAAAAACAAAGGCTAGAAAATTTTCTTTCTCCACTAGAGGGGTTCGGCCGAGAGTACTACTAGAGCTCAAGAATGAGTTTATGTTGATCTTCTTGAAAATTCTAAAGAGAGCATAGATATATATCCAACTTAAGGGTCATGTGAAAGTCACATGACCACTTAATATAGGGCTTGGGCCAAGGCTTTGGCCGGCCACCCCTAGTTCTTGGGCCTCAACTTTTGTTAAGTTTTTCTTGGCCCAATTCGTTGAAGTCTCGTTTTGTAATTCCCGAAACTAATTTCCGAAATTCCAAATTTACCCTCGGCTTTCCCCAATGTATTTACACCAAAAATTTCACAAAAGACTTAGGCATATTAACTAAAATCAATTTATTGCCTTGTAACCCACAAGTCTGAATTATTTCTCGATTTCCAATTATACGAAACACGGGACATAACAGTGGGCCCATGGTCCCCGGATTTTCCTTATTGTTCCGTTTGATTTATTTTGAAGCAGAATCCAAAGAAACCCTTGATCCGTATTCCGTTCACCGAATGACAAGTACTGTAACTATGCTAACGAAGATACTCCTATGATGACAATGATAATGATGATGTTGAGAAAGAGAATATGCCTACGATAAGTACGACAAGAATGATTCCATGACTAAGAGTCTTGAGCTAAGAATCCTATGTGAATATGAAAGTGTTATACTAGTTCTTGAACCTCAATTCTATTCCTTAGCTATGACACTAGTTTCTAAAAGACTTCAGAGCATATTAGTCGGCGGTTATAATGTCCATGATTTCATTCTATGCTCTCTCTTAAGGCTATTTTCCGTTGGTAGTCTCGCCTTAAAATACTCGTTCCTTCAAGGTGAGACAAAGTGACCATGATTATTCCATAATGTAATCGGAGGTCACCGACCTTATGTCACTCCGATGGACACATGACTTTCTTTGGGCTCTCATGCATGCCAATTGTATGAGATATGTATATGAATGTGAATATGTATATGTATATGTATATGAGGAAAAGGGGAAGGGCCACTGTTACATCACCACCTGATTCAGCTGGATTTCGTCCCGGACGCGGGATGCCCGGATACGGCGTCTGTATATGTTATATATATTTATATATGATATGTTGGGACACTGTTGGGGAGGGGGGTGGGAGAGCCGATGTACTCGGCGTCTGTAAATGTGAATAAAGGATACCGTTTTCTGAAACGTTCTGTTTTCTGTACATGTAAATAAGAAGTACTGTTTTCTGAAAAAAAAAAAAAGACTAAGCATGCATGGCATCTACCTGAAAGGCATTCATATGTACAGGTTATTTATGTCCCAAGATAAGCTCCATATGTCTACTCCGTTATTATTCATACTGTATATTCCTTTATTATGTCACTATTCATGCCTTACATACTCAATACATTACTCGTACTGACCCCCCTTCTTCGGGGGATGCGTTCATGCCGCGCAGGTACACCAGCTGAGCCACAGTTATCATAGAAGATGTTCCAGCGGAGTTGGCGGGCTCCACTTTTTCTGGAGTGCTGCCGAGTCAAAGTATATGAGCTATGGTGTCTGTTCAATGTTAGAGACTTTGTAGACAGAGTCATGAGTATAGAGTGTCAGCTTGGCAGACGGCTTCAACCGTCACAATGTTATTACGTTTCATGTCGCGGGTCCCATATGATGATAGACCTTACTTATGAAAAAAAAAGAAAAAAAAGAAAAAAAAAATTGAGAGCTTACTATGTATTTTATTCTTAATTGATCCACGAGTTTATATGTCTAATAAGAGTCAGCGGGTTCGCTCGGCTCCAGATATGGGGTCGGGTGCCCATCACACCCTAGGGAGATCGGGGTGTGACAAAATAGATGAGAAACCCTATACAAATCATCTATAATATCCTGCTAACCCAAGGAAACTACGAACTTCCGTGGGCGTCGTAGGCCTTGGCCAAGTCTTCACAGCTTCTATTTTCTAAGTGTCAACTCGAACACCATCATCTGAAATAACATGACCCAGGAATGCTACAGTATTAAGCCAAAACTCGCACTTTGAAAACTTTGCATACAATTCTCGATCTCGAAGTACGCCAAGAACAATCCTTAGATGATCTGCATGTTCTGACTCTGTGCGAGAGTACACCAAAATATCGTCGATGAACACTATCACAAAAAGGTCCAAGAACGGCCTGAACACATTATTCATTAAATTCATGAACACCGCCGGGGCATTTGTCAACCCAAACGACATTACTCGAAACTCGTAGTGACCATATCTTGTCCTGAAGGCCGTCTTGGAAATGTCTGCTTCCCTAATTCTCACCTGATGATAACCCGATCTCAGATCTATCTTGGAGAACCATTTAGTGCCCTGTAATTGATCAAACAAATCGTCGATTCTGTGAAGAGGGTATTTATTCTTTATTGTCACCTTGTTCAACTGCCTGTCATCGATGCACATTCGTATAGATCCGTCTTTCTTCTTTACGAACAGGACTGGTGCTCCCCACGGCGAAGAACTAGGCCTTATAAACCCCTTCTCAAGTAAATCTTTTAGCTGTGATTTTAGCTCTTTCAGTTCTGCTGGATCCATTCGATACGGGGGAATAGAAATAGGCTCGGTGTTTGGTAATACATCAATAGCAAAGTCGATTTCCCTTTCTAGAGGAAGACCTGGAATTTCATCTGGGAATACGTTTGGAAATTCGTTCACCACCGGAACAGATTGGAAAGTTGGCGACTTTGCCTCTGTATTATGAACCCGAACTAGATGATAGATGTAACCTTTTGCTATCATCTTCCTCGCCTTGAGGTAGGAAATAAACCTACCCTTTGGGGATGCCGTATTACCTTTCCACTCAAGTACGGCCTCTCCCGGAAATTGGAATCGAACTACCTTGGTCAGGCAGCAAACATCAGCATAACACGATGCCAACCAATTCATACCCATAATTACATCGAAATCTATCATCTCAAGTTCAATCAAATCCGGTGTCGTCTGGCGATCACAAATAATGACTACACAGTCCTTATATACTTGTCTCGCTATTACGGGATCACCAACCGGAGTGAATACCTCGAAAGGTTGAATCGGCTCGGGTCTCACCCCAACACAATCAGTGATATATGGAGTAATATATGAGAAGGTAGAACCCGGATCAATCAGAGCATATATGTCACGGGAAAATATAGTCAAGGTACCTGTGATAACATCTGGGGAAGACTCAAGATCCTGTCGCCCAGCTAAAGCATACACACGGGGCTGAACAGCACCTAGAGTAGATGCTCCCCCTCTGCCTCTTGGCCATCAAAATAAAATATACAATAATAGCATTTTTGTCAGACCGTCTAACCCACACTGCGTATCTACAAGCCTCTACTAACATAATGAATACATAGACGGAACAAGACTCCGTCATGCCCAAAATATGCATATATGAATGTACATCAAAAGAATAGCCATAAGCACCTCCGAACAATGCAGTGCTATCTATCAGCTGACAGCTACTGAGGACCTGGGCCAAGCTCTCCTCCCTGTCTACCTGTGGGCATGAACATAGCGTCCGAAGAAAGGACGTCAGTACGAATATTGTACCGAGTATGAGAGGCATACATAATGAAAGGAGACATCATTAATATGGGGATAACATCAACATGAGACACCTGGATCTGACTGATAATCGTAAATGAAGTAATGCATGCTATCTTACTCATACTCATCATTATAACATGTATGCATCATATGCAACCTGCCCGTCCATGTCGGAATGGTGTGATAATCAATAATATTAGCCTGCGTCCAGGCCTCCGACGTCCGGGGTACCATCTCATGCCACCCACTAGTGGTGTCTGCCCATGCCCGAAGGTCATGGTGTATCCGTATAGCTTCCCGCCTTGGCGGTGACTGCCCGGCAACCTAGGCACGGTGTGAAATGCTCATGACATGCTTAACGTAAATACTCATAGTAATATGCTTATCATAAAATACTTATCTTATCATAATGCGTGTATAAGGCTCATGATCAACTTTACTCTATCGGGGTGACGTAAGGTCGTGATCCCCCGGTTACATTATGGAACCATTATGGCCATTCTGCCTCACCTTGAAAGGACTAGTACATAAGGTGAGTGTAGGCAAGGAATAACATCATCATCATTCTAGTGTCATCATATCGTATAACTTATCTCATATAGACATTCATAGGTATAAGCTTTTAACTTCTTAGAATGTAAGAACTCATGAAAGGAATAGGGATTCAAGCTAAAAGATTCATGCCATTAGAAAGAAGGACTAGCCTCACATACCTTGGTCGCTTAGCTAAGATATCGCTCACTTGTTCTCTGTCGATATCACGTCGTTACCTTCATAAGAGAATTCGTATCAACATTAGTAAACTAACTATAAGAACGCATCGCTAATTCTAGGAAAAGTCGGACAACGCTTCCTTCCCTTATTTCTACTTCTAGGTCAGCCTTGCGTTTTCATGCATTTAATGCTTGTTTCATGATATAAACATCATTTATAACGTATTTTTACTCACAACACTTCAATATTCATAGTTCAATTCCACTATCATTCATTTATGTCACTATTCACTCAATAATGACCCATTTCTATGTTCTTCTACATTTCAAGTGTCTAAGCTTTCCAATACTTCAAACAACATGGAATAATCATGAAACTTACCTTGGATGATGGTTGAACAAGTCTCAAGTTTCAATTCTTTACTTAGGCGAAAACCCTAGTTCCACCTTCTTGGGAATTTCTTGACTTAGAAGATCCTTTGATGTGTTCTTACATTTATTTTTATGAATTTAGTGTTGATAATCTTCGGTTTCCTTGGATTTTCTTGATATTCTTAGTGTTGAAGTGTTGAAGAACACTCTAGAGTTTTCTTGAAGTGTTTGGATGAAAAATGACGTGAAATGGGCTTAAGTCCCTCTTAATAATCCCAAAATCTAATCCTTAATGAATTCTTGTCGAGATGAACAGTGGTCGTAAACCACCATATACGGACCGTATTTTGATTTACGGTCCATCCTCCATGGTCGTATTTAATCATTTCAAAAACAGAAAGTTTTGGCTGAGGAACATGGCATTTTACGACCTGGTTTACGATCCGTAAACCAGTTTACGGGCCGTAAACTGGGTCGTATTTAACCATATTAACACTGGGCAGAACTTGAGATTTTTGGCAAGCTGAAAGACGATTGCACTACACGGTCCGTAAATCACTTTACGGGCCGTATAGTGCCATATACGACCACTAGACTGAAAATTTTCCGCGACTTTCTTATTTCCAAAAATTCTTAATTAGCCATTCCCGACTGAATAAAACATCATTCACTAAAGCCCTTCATAGTTCTACTCATCACACAAGTACGGAGAAATTTCCGAGGTGTAACATTTTTCCCCCCTTTTGAAACATTCGTCCTCGAATGTTCGACACTCGGGGATTTTGGAAAAATTTTGCCAGAGTTTCCTTTGTAATTTGGACACTACCTTCCCATTACAACAACCCACAATATCTTCGCCTCACAGGGCTATATCACAATATCAACACATTTATGGCCACACACGACCAAAAACATAAAATTAAAACATACATACCTTACATCATCGACGTCTCATCTTGAATCTCTTCTGGGGATTGGAACAAATGGGGGTACATAGATTTCATGTTCTCCTCCGCTTCCCAAGTCATTTCTTCCCGATTATTGTTCCGCCATAGAACTTTGACTGAAGCAACCTCTTTATTCCGAAGCCTTCGTACTTGTCTATCTAAAATGGCAATGGGCATTTCCTCGTATGTTAGATTTTCTGTTACTTGCACATCATCAACCGGGACTATTCTTGTTGGGTCTCCAATACACTTGCGGAGCATCGAAACATGGAATACTGGATGCACAGATTCGAGCTCTGAAGGCAAGTCCAATTCATAGGCTACTCGACTCACCTTTTAAATGATTTGGTAGGGTCCGATATATGTGGGACTTAGCTTTCCCTTCTTGCCAAATCTCATCACTCCCTTCATCAGCGATACCTTCAGGAACACCCAATCGCACACTTGAAATTCTAAGTCTCGTCGGCGATTATCTGCATAAGACTTTTGGCGACTTTGAGCTGTTAACAGTCGGTCTCGAATCACTTTAACCTTTTCAACTGCTTGTTGGACCAAGTCGGAGCCTATCAATTGTACTTCTCCGGTTTCAAACCATCCTATTAGAGATCTGCATTTTTCTCCATATAAGGCCTCGTATAGAGCCATTTGAATACTGGAATGATAGTTGTTATTATAGGAAAATTCAATAAGAGGCAAATGCTCATCCCAACTACCACTAAAGTCTAGCACACACGCTCGTAGCATATCTTCCAAGGTCTGAATAGTACGCTCGGCTTGTCCGTCGGTCTGCGGATGGAACGCCGTGCTAAGCTTAACTTGAGTACCTAGACCTTCTTGAAAGGACTTCCAGAACTTGGCTGTGAACTGTGCCTCTCTGTCTTTGATAATGGCCCCAAAGGAATACCGTGAAGTCGTACAATCTCCTTGAGATACAATTTAGCATAATCTTCCGCTGAATATGTGGTTCTAACGGGGAGAAAATGAGCTGCTTTCGTGAGTCTATCCACGATCACCCATATAGAGTCATACTTCCCTCGCGTGCGGGGTAATCCTACCACAAAATCCATTCGCCTTCCCTGGATGATATAGAATGTTCACATCGTAATCCTTCATTAATTCTAACCATCGCCTTTGCCGCAGGTTCAACTCCTTCTGTTTGAAAATATATTGAAGGCTTTTGTGATCCGTATAGATATCGACGTGCACACCGTACAGATAATGCCTCCATATCTTTAAGGCATGAATAACCGCAGCTAGCTCAAGATCATGAGTGGGATAATTCTGTTCATGTTTTCGCAACTGTCTCGAGGCATATGCAATAACCTTCCCGTGCTGCATCAATACGCATCCTAATCCCACGCCGGAGGCATCACAATATACGACATAGCCATCTGATCCTTCTGGAAGTGTTAACACTGGGGATGAAGTCAACCTGTCCTTCAACTCTCGGAAACTACGCTAACAGTCATCACTCCACTGGAATTTAGCCGACTTCTGGGTTAACTTTGTCAATGGGGCTGAAATAGATGAGAAGCCCTCTACATATCTTCTATAATATCCTGCTAACCCAAGGAAACTACGAACTTCCGTGGGCGTCGTAGGCCTTGGCCAAGTCTTCACAGCTTCTATTTTTTCTGAGTGTCAACTCGAACACCATCATCTGAAATAACATGACCCAAGAATGCTACATTATTAAGCCAAAACTCGCACTTTGAAAACTTTGCATACAATTCTCGATCTCGAAGTACGCCAAGAACAATCCTTAGATGATCTGCATGTTCCGACTCTGTGCGAGAGTACACCAAAATATCGTCGATGAACACTATCACAAAAAGGTCCAAGAACGGCCTGAACACATTATTAATTAAATTAATGAACACTGCCGGGGCATTTATCAACCCAAACGACATTACTCGAAACTCGTAGTGACCATATGTTGTCCTGAAGGCAGTCTTGGGAATGTCTGCTTCCCTAATTCTCACCTGATGATAACCCGATCTCAGATCTATCTTGGAGAACCATTTAGCGCCCTGTAATTGATCAAACAAATCGTCGATTCTGGGAAGAGGGTATTTATTCTTTATTGTCACCTTGTTCAACTGCTTGTCATCGATGCACATTCGTAGAGATCTGTCACGACCCAACTAGGGGCCGCGACGAGTACCCGATACTTGTACCGAGCACCCCCTTTCTCGTATCGTATTCTTAGTACTAAGTGGGTCGTATGAACATCACCGTATTATTAATTTTTTCGTTGCTTACTAGGATAACAAACTTTGCTAACTCATTATACAGCAACGAGGACCATCAGAAATGCATAACATCTAACTGTACATATCTGTCTACGAGCCTCTAAACATAGTACACACATATACATAGGAAGGGCCGAGTACTGCCGTGTACGAATATATACACAAAAATAGTACCAAGGAGCTGAGGCTCCGGGACAACTGGAGCGCTGCTAATTTCTGCTGATAGAGCTCCTAGGAACCAGATCCGCCTACCTACTGACCTGTGCGGCATGAATCGCAGCGTCCACAAGAAGGGACGTCAGTACGAATAGTGTACCGAGTATGTAAGGCATGGAAGGTAATACAAACAAAACATAGAGTATGATTATCAATATCATAGGGTCATAGGACATATAATGAGACAAGAAAGTAACCGGTACATCGGAATACCTTTTTCAGGCCGGATACCATGCATACTTGTCCGTCTTTTGAAAGCATTTCTTTTCCATATTCATAGAAAGTAGAGCTTATTTCACATCGTATCATGTCATAGCATATCATAGTATATCATGTAATATCATAGCACCGAACAATGTCGGCTCGCCCACATTGCGCCGAAATACATGGGCTCGCCCATATATCCCGCGTCCGGGCATCCCGCATCCGGGATGATAAGGCAGCTGACCAGGTGGCAGTGAAACATATTTCCCTTTCCATTTCCCCATGTACATATACATATCCCATATATATATCATATAAGCATGCAGAAGAGCCCAAGGAAAATCATGTGTCCATCGGAGTGACGTAAGGTCGGTGACCTCCGATTAAATTATGGAACAATCGTGGTCGCTTTGTCTCACCTTGAGGGAACGAGTATTTTAAGGCGAGACTACCAACGAAGAATAGCGCTAGAAGAAAACATAGTATGAAACCAGGGGCATCATAGACATCAATTCATGTTTTGAAATCTTTAGAAAATAGTGTCATGACCTAGGAATAGAATTAAAGATCAAGAACTAGTTGGACACTTTCATACTCATACTGAATCCTTAGCTTAAGACTCTTAGTTATGGAATCATTCTTGTCATACTTATCATAGACGTATTCTCTTCCTTAGCATCATCGTTATCATGGTCATCATAGACATATTTCCATTAGAATAGTACAGTACTTATCGTTTGATAATCGGAACAAGGATCAAAAGTTTCCTTTGGATTTTGCTTCAAAATAAGTCGAACGGAACAATAAGGAAAATCCGGGAACAATGGGCCCACCTCGAGTCAAATGAGGCGGCGTACCAAGTTTACGTGCATTACATTTCATGACGTCACTTGTGAGGGTTTTAGGGTAGTCGGGTCCTATTTATGCAAGTTCTAGATGTTTAGGAAGTTTTTCCAACATTTCACACAATTTCTAGTTCAATCCTACTGAATGAAAAAGGGGAAACTTTAGGTGCGGATTCAGGGGAATAGAGTTGTCCCCGAGGTTCATATCCAACCTAGTATGGCTAAGACATGCCAAGAAAGAAAGAGTAAAACCTTACATACCTCTTTCCGCTCCTTATGCTATTCCAAATTCAAGTTGCAAATCCGCCACAATCTACAAATTGGTCATATTTACCAAACTTTGGTTAGAGTACTTAGAATTGGAATCTTAAGATAATACTTGGCTACTGAAATTTCGGCAGCACTTCCCCTGTAAATACACCATTCCCAAAATTCAACTTAACCAATTTTTAATCAACAACAATCCGGGAATTCAACCCGGCCAAACCATCAACATAATGACAACAACCATACTAACAATTTCAATAACCATCCCAAGATACATTCTAGCACTTCAATTCACATACTACTTCCTTCAAGACTTTCCAACTCCGATAAAAACAATAACAACCTTATAATATATATTCCAACAACACCATACTATTATCATTGTTTTCCATACATGTAAGAACATAATACTCAATTTACATAACTTCAACCACAAGTCTCCAACTTCTACCATTTCACTAAGATTATTAAGCCTTTATTAGCGATATGGAATCCACACAACAACAACCAATATACTAAATAAAATTAACTCATTTTCCTCCACATCACACTATAACTACACGGCCAACATCAAGCATACACAACTACAATCCCTCCAAAATCATTCAACTTCCATTATTAACATAACATTCACAACAATAACAACCAAACACTAAATAAAATAATTAGCACATGATTTCTACACACACATATACACATACACGGCCACCACCCCCACTTCCATATTTCTCATGAATTTCACTCATTTTTGCATACAACAACATGCAAAAATATCTATATCATGTAAAAAGAATGAATTCTTACCTCCTTCTTTGATTCTCCAACTTGCTTGAATTTCCAACTTATGAATATATGTTTTTCTTGCTCCAATGAATACTCCACCTTGCTAAGGGCCCTTCAAGGGATTGTTTGGCTAGAAGAGGGTAATTTTTGGATGAAAATTTCCCAAGGTTCTTGCTTGTGGAAACTTGGCCGAATGGCCCTTGGAGTTTATCTCCTTCTTTTCTTTTCCTTCAATTTCTTGAAAATTCTAGAGAGTTATGTGGACAAGTGGAAGACTTGATCTTCTATTTAAGCACATGGATTTTAATTCAACATAGGCCTAGCCCATGCCCATGGCCGGTTGGGCCTCTTTATTTTTAAAAAAAAATTCAAGCCCAAATCCATTTCTCATGACAAGTTGCAATTCACAAAACTATTCTCCAAAATACCGATTTTACCCCTAGACTCTTTTAATAATTCCGCTTCTAAATTCTTCATAAGAAACTCATATGCCAACCAAAACAAAAATAAAGCCTTGTTTGTTGTCTTCCCGCGATTGTCTTGAATTTTCCGATTGCACAAAAATGCGGGATATAACAAGATCCGTCTTTCTTCTTTACGAACAGGACTGGTGCTCCCCACGGTGAAGAACTAGGCCTTATAAAACCCTTCTCAAGTAAATCTTTGAGCTGTGCTTTTAGCTCTTTCAGTTCTGCTGGAGCCATTCGATACAGGGGAATAGAAATAGGCTCGGTGTTTGGTAATACATCAATAGCAAAGTCGATTTCTCTTTCTGGAGGAAGACCTGGAAGTTCATCTGGGAATACGTCCGGAAATTCGTTCACCACCGGAACAGATTGGAAAGTTGGCGGCTTTGCCTCTGTATTATGAACCCGAACTAGATGATAGATGTAACCTTTTGCTATCATCTTCCTCGCCTTGAGGTAGGAAATAAACCTACCCTTTGGGGATGCCGTATTACCTTTCCACTCAAGTACGGGCTCTCCCGGAAATTGGGATCGAACTACCTTGGTCCGGCAGCAAACATTAGCATAACACGATGCCAACCAATCCATACCCATAGTTACATCGAAATCTATCATCTCAAGTTCAATCAAATTCGCTGTCGTCTGGCGATCACATATAATGACTACACAGTCCTTATATACTTGTCTCGCTATTACGGGATCACCAACCGGAGTGAATACCTCGTAAGGTTGAATCGGCTCGGGTCTCACCCCAACACAATCAGTGATATACGGAGTAATATATGAGAAGGTAGAACCCGGATCAATCAGAGCATATACGTCACGGGAAAATATAGTCAAGGTACCTGTGACAACATCTGGGGAAGACTCAAGATCCTGTCGCCCAGCTAAAGCATACACACGGGGCTGAACCGCACCTGGAGTAGATGCTCCCCCTCTGCCTCTGCCTCTACCTGCTGTGGTCTGAGAAGTCTGCGCTGTCGGGCGAGCTGACGAAGAACCCGCTACTGAACCTGTGGGCTGAGTCCCCGCTCTATCTCTCACGGAGGGGCAGTCTCTCATCATATGACCAACCTGCCCGCAAGCATAACAAGCATCCGAACCCTGACGACACTGTCCGGAATGCAATTTACCACACTGGCTACACCGCGGTACTGGAGGTCTCCTCTGGCTAAAGTCTCCCCTAGACTGCGAATCTGAGGCCCTCGAACTCTGCCCCTGGCCTGACTGAGTAGAACGATCAAATCTCCTATCCGAGAATCTGGGAGGTGCACTGGTCACTGTCTGACCTGAGTGCCTAGAATGCGTCTGTTTCGGTCCCCCTCGGTACTCACGGCTCTCCCCCATAGATCTAGCCCTCTTACCTTGTCTTCTGTCACCCTCACGATCACTTCTCTGCTGTCGTTGTCGTTCCTCGAGGTTCTGAGCATGGGCCTGTATCAGGGAAATATCCATCTCGTCTTGCAAAGAGGCTGTCAGACAATCTCTGAACAAGTGTGGTCCTAAACCGCTCACAAATCTATAGACTCGGTCTCCCATGTCGGCCACCATAGTCGGAGCATACCGGGCCAATGAGTTGAATTGCATACTATACTTTCGGGCACTCATGGTTCCCTGTTTCAAATTCAAGAACCTGTCCGCTCTATCTCGGCGGACTTCAGGTTGCAAGTAATGATGAATAAAGGCATCCACAAATTCTTGCCAAACGGGAGGTGGTGCGTTCTCTCCCCTTGATCACCCAATTTTTATACCATAGTACCGCCATGTCGCGAAGTCTATATGAGGCCAACTCCACGGATTCGGTCTCAGAAGCATGCATAAGTCTCAACGTCCGCAGCATCTGATCAATAAAACCTTGTGAGTCGATCCGACTTCGACCCGAAATATTCTGGAGGGTTTAGAGTAAGGAAATCACGTGCTCTTGTACTAGTCGAACGATCACTTGGGCCAGCATTCTGTCGTTGTGCCTGAGCGGCAACCAACAGTGTCAATAAATGTATGGCCTCGGACACTTGTTGACCCGAAGCACCCGGTGGAGGAATCGGAGCTGAGGCTCCTCCCTGCTCTTCTACATTGGGCGCGGCCTCACTTTGCGATTCACTTTCCTCTACCTCCGCCGGAGGCTCCCTTTCTGCCCGCTTCTTCGTCGTAGCTTTGCCTTTCTGGGCAGCTGTAGCTTTTCCTTTCGGCGGCATTTTTTTCTGAAACCATAACGCACTTTTAGGAATAATATAATCCTAGACATGGCTCTATCGCACGATCTCATGAGAAGAAAGATGGTCATTTTCCTAAATGCCCTGTTGCCTCTTGTTTATTAGCGTGGCGCGCAACACACCATAAACAAGACTCTACTAGACACGGCTCGTAGACACTTCCTAGGGTGAACTGCTCTGATACCACTTCTGTCACGACCCGACTAGGGGCCGCGACGGGTACCCGGAGTTAGTTACCGAGCACCGCTCACTCTACTACTTATCTTACCCACTCAATAGTCTATTACCAACTTAGTATACAAATAGCATGAGAAATCATATTCTAAATAAAATATAAATACTTATATACATTGCCTATTGGCCATGAAAATAGAATATACAATAATAGCCTAGTGTCATCATATCGTATAACTTATCTCATATATACATTTATAGGTATAAGCTTTTAACTTCTTAGAATGTAAGAACTTATGAAAGGAATAAGGATTCAAGCTAAAAGATTCATGCCATTAGAAAGAAGGACTAGCCTCACATACCTTGGTCGCTTAGCTAAGATATCGCTCACTTGTTCTCCGTCGATATCACGTCGTTACCTTCATAAGAGAATTCGTATCTACATTAGTAAACTAGCTATAAGAACGCATCGCTAATTCTAGGAAAAGTCGGACAACGCTTCCTTCGCCCATACTAATTTTCTCATGTTTTATATTAACTCCCAACATTCATAAAATTACTTACAATACCCCAATCGACAATCGTCGTTTACGTACATTTGGCAAAATCCACCATTTTCCTCCAATTTTCCCTTATTTCTACTTCTAGCTCATCCTTGCGTTTTCATGCATTTAATGCTTGTTTCATGATATAAACATCATTTATAACGTATTTGTACTCATAACACTTCAATATTCATAGTTCAATTCCACTATCATTCATTTATGTCACTATTCACTCAATAATGACCCATTTCTATGTTCTTCTACATTTCAAGTGTCTAAGCTTTCCAATACTTCAAACAACATGGAATAATCATGAAACATACCTTGGATGATGGTTGAACAAGTCTCGAGTTGCAATTCTTTACTTAGGCCAAAACCCTAGTTCCACCTTCTTGGGAATTTCTTGACTTAGAAGATCGTTTGATGTGTTCTTACACTTATTTTTATGAATTTAGTGTTGATAATCTTCGGTTTCCTTGGATTTTCTTGATATTCTTAGTGTTGAAGTGTTGAAGAACACTCTAGAGTTTTCTTGAAGTGTTTGGATGAAAAACGACGTGAAATGGGCTTAAGTCCCTCTTAATAAGCCCAAAATCTCATCCTTAATAAATTCTTGTCGGGATGAACAGTGGTCGTAAACCACCATATACGGACCGTATTTTGATTTACGGTCCGTCCTCCATGGTCGTATTTAATCATTTCAAAAACAGAAAGTTTTGGCTGAGGAACATGGCATTTTACGACCTGGTTTACGGTCCGTAAACCAGTTTACGGGGCCGTAAACTGGGTCGTATTTAACCATATTAACACTGGGCAGAACTTGAGATTTTTGGCAAGCTGAAAGACGATTGCACTACACGGTCCGTAAATCACTTTACGGGCTGTATAGTGCCATATACGACCACTGGACTGAAAATTTTCCGCGACTTTCTTATTTCCAAAAATTCTTAATTAGCCATTCCCGACTTAATAAAACATCATTCACTCAAGCCCTTCATAGTTCTAATCATCACACAAGTACGGAGAAATTTCCGAGATGTAACACTATCTTTCAACTCTTGGAAGCTACGTTCACAAGCATCTTTGCATTGAAACTTAGCTGATTTCTGGGTCAGCTTTGTGAGTGATGCAGAAATAGAAGAAAAACCCTCAACGAATCTCCTGTAATAACCTGCTAAGCCTAGAAATGTACAAACCTCCGTAGAAGTTGTGGGCCTTGGCCATGTCTTCACGGCCTCAATCTTTTGGCTATCTACCCGAATACCATCGGCTGCAACAATATGGCCCAGAAATGATACTGAGTTCAACCAAAACTCACATTTAGAAAATTTCGCAAACAACTCTCGAGTTCGAAGAATTCCGAGGACAATATGCAAATGACCCGCATGCCCGGCCTCGGATCTAGAATACGCCAAGATATCATCGATGAATACAATCACGAATAGATCCAGAAAAGGCCTGAATACATTGTTCATCAAATCCATAAATACTGCCGGCGCATTAGTTAGCCCAAACGACATTACTCGGAACTCAAAATGGCCATATCTTGTTCTGAAAGCTGTCTTAGGGATATCTTTCTCCTTAACTCTCACTTGGTGATACCCGGACCTCAAATCGATCTTTGAAAACCATTTGGCACCTTGCAATTGATCAAATAAGTCATCGATCCTCGGAAGAGGATATTTGTTCTTAATCGTTACATTATTCAATTGCCGATAATGAATACATATTCTCAAAGAGCCATCTTTCTTTCGGACAAACAATACAGGTGCTCCCCATGGGGATGAACTAGGACTAATGAAGCCTTGCTCGAGCAAGTCTTTCAATTGCTCCTTCTACTATTTCAATTCTGCGGGTGCCATTCTATAGGGAGGAACAGATATAGGCTTAGTTTCTGGCTACACATCAATAGCAAAATCGATCTCCCGCTCGGGAGGAAGGCCTGGAAGCTCTTCCGGGAATACATCCAGAAATTCATTCACTACGGGAACTGACTGAAGAGTTGGCGACTCAGCTTCTACATCTTGAACTCGCACTAGGTGATAAATGCACCCTTTTGTGATCATCTTCCTTGCCTTTAGGTAGGAAATAAACCTACCCTTTGGTGATACCGTATTCCCTTTCCATTCTAGAACTGGTTCTCCCGGAAACTAGAAGCGAACCATTTTCATTCTACAATCAACATTGGCATAACAAGAAGCCAACCAATCCATGCCCATAATAACATCAAAATCTACCATCTTTAGTTCATCCAAGTCAACTATAGTACGGCGGTCACATATCACAACTACACAATCTCTATAAACTCGGCTAGCTATTACCGACTCCCCCACGGGTGTAGACACCTCAAAAGGTTCGATCGACTCCAGCTCAAATTTAAATCGACCCGTTATATAGGGAGTAACATATGACAATGTGGAGCCCGGATCAATCAAAGCATATACATCATGAGAGAATACCGATAATATACCTGTGACCACGTCAGGAGAGGACTCAAGAAATTAGCGTCCAGCCAATGCATAAATACGGTTGTGAGGACCGCTAGAAGTGGGAGCTCTCCCTCTGCCTCTACCATGGCCAGCTGGCGCATGTGCACCTGGCCCCATAGGGCATACAGATGCTGAAGATCCGGCTAACGACCCTGATGGCTGGGTCCCGCCTCTAACATGAACCGAGGGGAAATCACGCATGATATGGCCTGGCCGACCACATGAATAGCAAACGTCTGAACCTGATCGGCACTGACCCCAATGCAACTTCCCACACTGGGAACATCGTGGTACGGGTGGCCTCGCCTGACCCGAATCACCTCTAAACTGAGACCCTGAGAAACTCTGACTCGGCCCTGAACGAGTAGATCTATCAAATCTCTGGCCTGAAAACCGTGGGGGCGCACTGGTCATAGAATAGCCTGAATGTCTGGGGAACTGCTGCCTATGCCCACATCTAAACTCACCCGTCGAACCCGACGATCTTGCCCTCTTGCTATGGCCCCTATCTTGCTCACGCTCACTTCTTTGCTGTTGCAAGCTTTTCTCTAAGTTCTGAGCATGGGCCTGAATGCGTGCAATATCCATACCGTCCTTAAAGGACGCAGTCAAACATCTATCCATCAAGTGTGGCCCTAGGCTTTTCACAAACCGGTGCACTCGATCACCTATATCCGCTACCATGGCTGAAGCATACCTAGCCAAGGAATTGAAGCGGAGACTATACTCTAGAGCACTCATGCTACCTTGCTTCAAATTCAAGAACTTATCGGCTCTAGCTCGCTGAACTTCCGGAGGCATATATTGTCGGAGAAAAGCATCAACAAACTCTTTCCATACAGGGGGAGGTGCATTGGCTCCCCGTGAAGCCATCCAAACCGTATACCATTGGACCAAGACATCTCTCAATCTATATGACGCTAACTCCACCGACTCGGTGTCTGAAGCGTGTATCAATCGGAGCGTCCTCAACATACCATCAATGAAGTCCTGAGGATCCTCCTCCGGCATTGACCTAAAGAACTCCATAGGGTTTAAAGTAATGAAATCACGGGCCCTTGCACTAACAGCCCTGTCACCCTGCCTCGTACCTTGCCGCTGACTCTGACCAGCAACCAACTGTGTAAGCAATTGTATAGCCTCTTTGACATCTTGGCCTGAAGCATCCGGGGGAGGAGCTGGAGCTCCCTCACGCTCCTCAGTAACAGGCACTGTCTGGGAAGACTGGGATTGAGCCGCACTCTGGGCCTCATTTTCTTCTTCTATCGGTGGCAATGATTTTCCGGCCCGCTTATCTGCCACCGTCTTGCCCTTTTGGGCCACTGTAGCCTTTCTGTTTACAGACATTCTCTGAAATACACAACACACTATTAAGGAACAAGAATTTCTTACATCATAGCTCTATCGCACGATTCTTATGAAGAAAGAAGGTCATTTATTCCTAAAATGTTCGCAGCTTCCTGTTTATAGGTGTGGCGCGCAACACACCCATAACCAAAACTCTACTAAACACAGCTCGTAGACATACCCTAGGACTGAACTGCTCTGATACCACCCGGGCACCCCTTAACACACATTCACAAAATATCTAGCTGATTCATAAGTCAAGTCATGCATTCTAGTCATCAATCATATTAGTTCCGTTGGGCGACAATCATCTTGGATAACATCATAGGCATCTATGCCACATCAAATGTACAAGGCCGACGAGGCCAACAAAATGATATACAAAACATAGGCCGACAAGGCCAAACATATCTACCCACATACACATGTCTACGAGCCTCTAAGAAGAGTATACATATCACATGAGCGGGACAGGACCCCGCTATGCCCATAACTATATACACAAAAGAATGAGTACCCAAAAGCTATGGCTCCGAATGAAATGGAGCTCTGCTATGTAATCTCTGAGAAAGCTGCTATGGATCAAGTCTGTCTCCCTGTGCACCTGCGGGCATGACGCATCATCCACAAACAAAAGGATGTCAGTACAAAGAATGTACTGAGTATGTAAAGCATGATCAATATCTATATAGAAGCACATTATAAAACATATGAAGTAGCATAGAAGGGGAGACAATAATATCATCATCATGGCACTTACTTACTTTCCATAGGGACTTTCCATTCCTATTGCGTATCCGCATACATACATCCATATCCGTACTTAATTACCCTCATAATCATTTACATCTCTTATACATAGCATAGTCACATATATACATAAATACATAGCGTGCCCGACCATAAAGGTTCGGTGTTTCATAAATACTTGGCCAACCAAGGCTCAAGGTTATATCTACCTGGCCCTACCAAGGCTTCAGGGTTATCCGTACCATCTGCAGATGTGTGCGCGTGTTATGTAATCGTATACATACATATACATATATTCTACCCGGCGTTATAAGCTCGGGGTTTCATTATAGCCCTTCATAGGCACACATAAGTATAATAGCCCATAGGCACCTTTAGCATCATTATTATTATCATTAACATTTCTATCATGATTATTATCGTTACGTATATCTTATAGGCTTACTCGTCACATGAGGAGCGTAGTACATATCAAGGATTATGATTTTACAAGCAATATTACAAGGTAAGTTGATGCTACTTTCACTACAGATTAGAGTTGGAAAGTCCTAACGCAATAACGTCAGGAAAAGGAAGGGAGTGAGTATATAGAAAGTAAAGCGATTAGAATGTCTTGAGAAAAGGAAAAAGTGTAAGAAATGAGAGTGAGTGAAGCTTCCAAGAGAGATGACGGGCAAGGCAAGGGGTTATTTGGATAAAAATTTAAAGGTAGGCAAGCAAAGGGATAAAGGATGGTAGTATGGAATAAAAAATGAATGTGTGGGGTCAGAGAACAGACTTCGATAAGTGGGACTAAAGGATAGTAACCACAACTAGAAATGTGAAGTAACAGAAAGAATGATCAGGCCTTGCAACTATATTAAGAGATTTCCAGCTCTCGAGAGGTATATAAAGGGATAAATGTGTAGTCATACTGACACAGTTGCCTCGGACACAGAGAAGCTTTCCTAAAAGATAATTTATGAATATAACGGATTTGCACGTTTAAAGGAATATTTCATGAACTTCAGGGTCGATACTATAAAATAACAAGTGGAGAGGGGCGCTCGAGGAGGAAGGATCTCAAGGAAGGTTTGTGGATGAAAGTAGGAAAAGTATACTAATGGGCTAATCAAAAGGAGAGGAGAGAAGAGGAAGGAAAAAAATTGAACAATCATCAAGGACAAACAAGAGGATAATGAACTAACAAAGCTGATCGGGAGGTAGTACATCAATGACATAGGATGAGGATAAGGAATGACAAGATTGAATTACAAATGAAATAGAAGGATGTATGGGAAATATTCATGAATATAGACCAGCCTTGGTGGCAGGAAGGAGAAGAAAGAAGAGAGTATATTTGTAAGGATTTCACGACATGAACAGGAAGTGGTAGAATACTGGAAGAACTCAACGCATAGATGGGATTCAAATAAGTAGTCAAGGAAAATCTCGGATAAGTAGGCTAAGTGAATAAAAGGATTGATAGTGTAAGTTGGACAAGTGTGGCATACTAACTCTCTATGATATATTGTTGACATAAAGTGAAACCGGAAATTCAGAGTAAGAAGAATTTCAGTGATAATAGTTGTGGAGGAAGATGAGAGATAGAACAGCAAAGCGTGACCAAACGTTTCGTAAAATGTTTTGATGGATTCCAATATCCCTATTAACCTGTTGAATTGGGAAAATGTTCAGTCACAAAAAAGGTAGAAGTAGAAGGGCCTCAAAGAAGGCAGCGAGAATAGATCGGTAATGCATAAGCGTTTCGTTTAAATGCAAAGCTCTCGATTAGCAGAAAGGAAAATAAGTCAGGCTATACGATGAGAGAACTCTGGTATTATAAAGACCACAAGAGTTGGAGGATCATTAGGTTGGCCGATGAGTACTGATATTCAGAAGTTATTAGCCTGTATGAACACCCTTAAAGAGGGGGAAGAGCTGATTTAACCCTTAAATGAAGTATAGTATTATTAAAATTCCAAAGGAAGGAAGATGTTAGCTTGAAGAGGCCAAAATTTGGGACGTAGTGGCACATCAAGAAAGCATTAAGGGGTAATCTGAGACCGCATCAAGGGAGTAAATAAAGAAAGTGTCACGACCCGTCTAGAGGGCCACGACGAGCGCCCGGTGCTAGCCCACCCGGGCACCCCTTAACTTACACTTAAGCTTACATCTAGGTGAGCCACATAATTAAACAAATAATTCTATTCATTCATCATGCTAGTCTCATTGGACGACAATGCCTTTATATCATAATTGGCACCTATGCCACGTCAACGTACATGAGCCAACAAGTCTATCAAAATGATATACAAAATTAGGGCCGACAAGGGCAGACATATCTAACCATATAAACGTGACTACGAGCCTCTAAGAAGAGTATAACATATCACATGAGCGGGACAGGACCCCGCTATGCCCATAATTATGTACACAAAAGAATAAGTACCCAAAAACTATGGCTCCGAATGAAATGGAGCTCTGCTTTTTAATCTCTGAGAAAGCAGCTATGGATCAAGTCTGTCTCCCTGTGCACCTGCGGGCATGACGCAGCGTCCACAACAAAAGTACGTCAGTACGAAGAATGTAATGAGTATGTAAAGCATTATCAATATCAATGTAGAAGCATAAATAGCAACATAAGAAATAACATAGAATGAGAGATGGCAATATCATCATCATATGCACTTACTTGCCTTTCTTAGGAACTTTCTATTTCTAACACGTATTTGTGTACATACATCATTATCCGTATTAATAATAGTACCCGTACCATATTTGTGCTCGTATTCGTATACATGCCCTTTATTCACATTCATATACATAGTCATATCATATTCGTATTCATATCATATACATAATCATATCATATACATGGCATTTACATAGCATACCCGACCACGCAGGATCGGTGTTTCATATATACTTGGCCAACCAAGGCTCAAGGTTACTCATACCTAGCCCTACCAAGGCTTCAGGGTTACATCTACCTAGCTCTACCAAGGCGTCAGGGTTATCCGTACCATCTGCAGAGGTGTGTGCGCGTTACGTAATCATACACATACTTATTTACATACCTTACCCGGCCTCATAAGCTGGGGGTCCCATAATAGTCATACATAGATACATACACATAATAGCTCGTAAGCATCTTTACTATTAGCATCATTATCATAATCGTCATCGTTATCGTTATCATTATTACCATTATAGTCGTCATCAATATCGTTATCACTATTATCATCATTCATCTCATCTACCTCAATAGGCCTACTCGTCATACGAGGAACCTAGTACAATCGTAGCGTATCAAGAGTCGTGAGCTTACTAGCTCAGAAGATCAAATCATTTGAAGGAGATAATAGTCTCATAGAAGATTTAGATATTTGGCCAAAGAACCATGCCTTATGAAAGAAGGGTTGGCCTTACATACCTTTTCCGCTCAATTATTAACCACTTGCGCGTTCTCCTCCAACGCTCGCGATTCTACGTTCATTAAAGTCATACTATCATTAGAATCGATAGCTAGCATACATGACTAAAACTAGAGAAAATCGGACAGCATCTCCTTTATTTATACGACATTTCTTCATAACGTATATCAACTCCCAAACGTCAATAATACATTCACAATACCATAACAATAGTCGTTATTGTTACACCTCAGAAAATCTTCCGTTAATAAGCAAGTGAATGAACTAGTGATGAGTACGAGTATACGATATTTCCATGAGTGAGAAATGACATTTGATGACCCTAAGTAAGATTCCGAAGGCAATTTCACTAAGAGCTAGGTTATGCTCCATAATGAAAAATTATAGGCTTTGGAGATGTGAAAAGTTGGAGGTTTGCATTCTGGCCAGTTGGTCGTAAAGTGAAATACGGACCGTAAAGTGGTATACGGTCCGTAAACTGCCATGTCGTATTTTGGCTTCCAAAACTTCAACTTTCTGCCAAATGATCAAATGGTTAAATACGACCTGAAATACGGACCGTAAAGTGGTTTACGGCCCGTAAACCGTGATCGTAAATCACCATGTTTCAGCCTGAGTTTCTGGTTCTGTTATGATTAAATACGACCATGAAGGACGGTCCAGAAACTGGAATATGGACCGTAAACCAAGTTTACGACCACTGTGTTGTTTAGTTAAGATCAAATTTTGAGTCATTAAATAAAGGGACCAAGGTTATTTCATTTCACTTCTACTCCACACCCTTCTCTCTAAAACATCTCTCTACATATATTCCATAAGAATTCAAGGATATTTGGTGATCAACAGCATTAAACAAGTGATTCAAGTGTAAGCAAACCCATTAAGGATCTTTCAGGTCAAGAAATCTCATGGAGATAAACTAGGGTTTTTGCTCAAGTGGAGTATTATCAACTAAAGCTTGTTAGAGGATATGAGTTGTAAGTTGGTTCGCTCGGTTTCGACAAGGTGTCGGGTGCCAATCACGCCTTACCTAGGGTGGGGTGTGACATTATAGATAACTGCAACTAAGAAGTTTTACCGCTACTGGGAATCTTAAAATTAGGGAATGAAAAGCAGTTGTATGTGTTGATTGATGGTTGTTATCGGGAGTTCCAAAGGCTAAAACAACATTTGCTTGGTCGGAAGAGTAAGAGATCCTTTCTAGTCCGGAGGGAGATGCATTAAGAGAATTTATTGGAATTTGTTAAAACTTCAACTTTTCTAGGTCATGCGATAAAGGTCACGTAGTAGGGTGGATGCGATCGTACCAGCACTAGCACATCAGATCCCACTAGCACTCCAAGGTTAAGCGTGTTGGGATGAGAGTAATACTAGAATGGGTGACCACCCTTGGAAGTGTACTAAGAAATCCCACCAATATAAATGTAGGAGAAGTATGAGGAGCTTGAGTAACTTAAGGGGAATTTAAAGCATGAGAAATGGTTGGAAACCCTAAAAGGTCGCGAAGGATAAGGCAGACTAGACCGGAAAAGAGAAAGGAGGTGCATCACAACTCTAAAATTAGGATGAGTTCGAATACTATTTGGAAATACTTCGTAAGCAAGGAATTAGTATATATATATATATGTGTGTGTGTGTGTGTGTGTGTGTGTGTGTGTGTGTGTGTATGATATCCCATATATGGCTGCGCCAATTGGTATGTGTGTTCCAGCAACCGACGTTGCTATATACTGAAAGCATTAATCGAATAAGGTAATGAAGTTTAGGTGACAAAAGTGAATCACAATACATCAAGAGTCATAGCTCAATTCAAACTATTTCTCAAAATGACACTATTCCACATTCATGACCCATTTTTCCATACCTTTCTACAATCAAAGTATTTCAACTCTTAAGTACCTTAAACAACATAGAAATATCATGAATCTTACCTTAGATGTTATAGGAACAAGCCTTGGTTGGTAATACTCCACTTGAGCAAACACCCGAGTTAACCTCCATGAGATTTCTTGAATTTGAATGATCCTTAATGGGTTTCCTTACACTTGAATCACTTGATTTTATGTCGTTGATGTGTGTGTGTGTGTGTGTGTATGACATCCCATATATGGCTACGCCAATTGCTATGTGTGTTCCAGCAACCGACGTTGCTATATACTGAAAGCATTAATCGAATAAGGTAATGAAGTTTAGGTGACAAAAGTGAATCACAATACATCAAGAGTCATAGCTCAATTCAAACTATTTCTCAAAATGACACTATTCCACATTCATGACCCATTTTTCCATACCTTTCTACAATCAAAGTATTTCAACTCTTAAGTACCTTAAACAACATAGAAATATCATGAATCTTACCTTAGATGTTATAGGAACAAGCCTTGGTTGGTAATACTCCACTTGAGCAAACACCCTAGTTAACCTCCATGAGATTTCTTGAATTTGAATGATCCTTAATGGGTTTCCTTACACTTTATTCACTTGATTTTATGTCGTTGATCACCAAATATCCTTTAATTCTTGTGGAATATATGTAGAGAGATGTTTTAGAGAGAAGAGGTGCGAAGTAGAAATGAAATGAAATAACCTTGGTCCCTTTATTAAATGCACCAAAAATCTGCCCGACCGTATATACGGACCAACATACGGTCTGTATAATTTATACGGGCTGTATGTCTGGCCGTATATTTGGTCCAGAGACTTTGTCGTTTCTGGGCTGATTATACAGTCCCAAACATACGGACTGTATAATTTTACGGCCATTATGTTTGGCCATATAACCCAAGTGGTTCCGAAGTTCGTTTCGTCGATTCGTTTGATCTCAAATCCTTATGCAACCTTCTTAACACTTGTTCAACACTTCAATACCAATCTAAGGAACGTTATCACACTTCTTCAAGACATCATTACATCCTCGTTAACTCGTTACTAGTATTTCCTTTCCGATACTTATCGTAAGCCTGACCTCATCTTAGCCAACTTCCTCGTCTCATATCGGATGCCTTTGAAATCTCACTTGGGGTCATCAAATGTTGTTTCTTACTCATGGAAGTATCATACACTCGTACTCATCGCTATTTCATTCACTTGCGTACCAACGGAAGATTTTCCGAGGTGTAACAGAAAGGCGCCGTATTCGAACGAGAGAGTTGCCCACTAGTAGGGAAATAGAGAGCATGAAGGAGTGAACATTCATAGAGTGGCGAGCAACTGCGACCTAGTAAGGCAATATTACTGTAATAGGGACAAAATGACAATGGTATATTAGTTGATTTCTGATTATGTACATGAGGATAAAGTGGCGAAAGAAGTCACGACTGAGTGCAATAAAGAAGTTAAAGAGGAATGAGAAGGCACCAATTAATTTAGAGCATACAGATATGGCGATCGAATTCTAAAATAAAGGCAACCATTTTCTGAAACCAACGGAGATGTTGTGGGTTTGCATACTACAACATTCGAGGACGAATGTTTCTAAGAGGGGAAGGATGTTACACCCTGAAAAATTTCGCGTTACCAAGACTGTAGATGGCTTAGTATAAACTCAAGGGAGAGTAAAGTTATACCAGGATTGGGGATGAAGATTATATTATATAAGTATAATAATAACATATATATGACGTTTGGAGATGATATGGTCTAAATCAGTTAATACGTTACTTGACGAGTAGCCCTCGTAACCGTAAGTCAAGGTGCGGCCCACATGCTGGGATTTTATAAAGGACATATGAAAAGTTATATGAGTAGTACATGGAAAGTTGAGCAAGTCTTAAGAAGGACCCTTAAGCCAAATATGGGCATAAGCCCTCCAAAAGGATGATTTAAGGATACGTTTTCGGGTGATCTGACATAAAGAGGCTAAAACGTCATTATAAGTTTGGAATTTGGAAACACACCAAAAATTAAAGTTGTAGATAATTGAATTATCTTTCCAACCATTGGTCGTGGGACCTCATATGATATCGGGATCAAGAGTTATGACCTTTTACTGAACGAACGCGCAGGCAGAAAAATAAGCCTGCACGAACTCGCCCAAGACCCACGCGAACGCGCTGGGCAATTTTTATGTCGGTCCAGGTAGACCCCAGAACCTTATAAAAAGGGGCTTATCCCCTTATTTCCTAATCCAACGTCTTAAAATCTTCTCCAAAATTCTGGAGAATTCCCCCCAATTCCCAAGACCAAATTTTGAGCCTAAATCAGGTCTAATTCCCGAATTTCGGTCCAGACATCGTATAGTTGCGATTATAAAATCGTATAGCGACGCGTTTTGGCTTAAGTTAAAGGTGGAGAAGTGAATATATAGCATTATTATTGGGAGAAAGGTATGAATTTCTTATTATTAGTGTTAATCTTGGTTTATTTACGGAGATAGGGCTGTTAAAAAGTTATAAAATGATTTTTGTTGGTGAAAATATGGGATAAGAACTATATGAAATGTTTGTGGAGTATTTTGGTATTGAGAATATTATGGGTGATGTTGGTATGGTTGTTGTTGTTATTGGTTGTTGAATTGAGGTTTCGGGCTAAACATATAAACAGGGGAGATGCTACCCGATTTTCGGCAGGATATAAAATAGTTTGATTTGAAACACTTATCACAAGTATACAACAATGAGTCTAACGATAGTTGAATCCTCTTAAATGTACACTCATGAGCTCGGACGGATAAGCGTAAGTAGTTGCAGGCTGAACAGGTATGTTAAGGCTCGTCCCTTTCTTTCAAAGGCATGATTCATATGTTATGATTCCATAAATGTTTCCATAACCTCCTTGTTTTCAAATGCTAGAAGTTCATGACTCTTAAAGCTTTTTATGATGTTAAATGAAAAATGTTCTACGATGATTGTGACGATGATGATGATTCTCTTCTAGAAACTCCGAAGCTATGATTTGAGAGCATTATGAGATTATTTAACCATTCCATGAATCCCTTGATCATACTTATTGTTGATGGTCTTACTTGATGTCATTCGTTCCTTCGAGGTGAGATATAGCGGAGATAATGAATCTATTTTCAGAGCTATCTAAGTTCATGATTCTCGAGACTCCCATGAAATCGTCGATTTCATCTTACGAAGGATGATCTTTCAAGGAATGACATGGTGATAATGGTAATGCTAATGATGATGTTTATTTCATTTATGTATGTATGTATGCATTGCATCCCACTGATCAGTTGGAGATAACACCACGCATATATGGCCGGACAAGACCACGCCTTAATGGCCGGACAAGATGCTATATATATAACACCGCGCCTATATGGCCAGGCAAGATAACACTGCGCCTACATGGCAAGACAAGACCGCGCCTTAATGGCCGGACAAGACCCCGCCTTAATAGCCGGACTAGATGCTATATATATTACACCGTGCCTATATTGTCAGGCAAGATAACACCGCGCCTACATGGCTGGATAAGACTACGCCTTAATGGCCGGACAAGATGCTACATGTGTTACCGTGCCTTAACGGTCGGACAAGATATTATATATGTATATATGGAAAAGGTTTTTTTAATAAGCTAAGCATGCACGACATCTGCCTTATAAAGGTATTCAGAGGCACAAGTTGATCTCTTTTATATTACGTTATCTTCATACTTTCATTATGTTGTTATTTACACCTTACATACTCAGTACATTGCTCATACTGACATCCCTTCTCGTTCCTGTTGGTGTAGACAGACGAGACAAGGATCTTTCATCGTAGGCTGCCTTCAGGTGCTGGTCTTGAGTGGTGGCTCCACTTCTTCTGTCACGACCCAACCCCGTGGGCCGCGACTGGCACCCTACTTAGGCACCCCAAACAGACTCACAAACCAGATCATCATATTCAGACTCATTCAGACTTATCATACGTTGTTCGAACTGAAAACTAATAGCAGACGTCACACAAACATTGATCGAACACTTATCTTAAGCGGTCGCCCGTGCAGAACAGTCATATCAAAATCAGAAAGGTGGCGGAATATACATCGCCCAAATGCACACACACACGTACAAACTCATGGGCCGTCTTGGCCATAGTAGCATACGGGCCGCTTAAGAACGCAAACCAGATCCACATACAATCACACCAGACCCACGACCCACAAATATGACTACAGGCCTCTAAAACAAAACAGAACATACGAACATATGACGGGACAGGGCCCCGCCGTACCCACACAACCACAAATGTACAGAAACACACACAGCAAAAGGTATGTACCGAAAGTTAAGCTCCGGATCAAGGGGAGCTCTCCAAAATAGCAGAATAGGTAGCCTAAACCGGAGGATCACCCAAACGAGCTTCTGTACCTGCGGGCATGAAACGCAGCCCCCCGAAGAACAGGGGGTTAGTACGGGAGCAGTACTGAGTATGTAAAGCAGAAGGTACAGAAATCACAATCATAACTGGAGTTAGAAGGAACAAACACAAACGTCAAAGTAGCAAATCAAACCTGTACAGAAGATAAATGTACAAATGCAAATAAAAATCATGTATAGGGCTTAGGAACGTGGTCACCCCCGACGCTAGTGCCACAACACATCATACTCCAGAAGTTTTCAAATCTCCGTACAGGCTCCAGACAAATCGTATCACACACATATCACATAATCAGAACATATCAAATGCCATATCACATCATAACTCCATAGACAGTAACCGGCCCTATGGCGAGGCCTCGGAAACCGTAACACATCATACTTCCGAATATGGTATAGCGCGCACGATCACAAAGCCGGCCCGGGTACCGACGAACGAAATCATAATGAATGGCACGAACGGAGTAGTGTAGAGACCATATGCATATTAAAATAATTTACAGGACTCGACACATAATTACATATAGGCATATACCGACGCCAGAAGGCTCGGAGTAGGAGTCAGGTCGATCAAAATTAATGTATAGAAGTTACGAAGTTTCAAACTGCAAAACCTTTGAAAAACAATTCACAGGTCATTTTCCGAAAATGTAATATCATTCATAGTGCAAAACGTTCAATAATGGTATAGGAAATTTCAAACGGACCTTTGAGTCCTAGGCAAACGATCACTTTTCATATCGGACGGAAATGAGTCAAGCAAACCAAATAAGGGAAGCCTCGGGGCTTGCGGGCCCACCTTGAGTCAAATCGAGGCGGCGGACACAAATCACAGACTTTAAGCTCCATAAAGCCATCTACGAAAGTTTTGGAGAGATTCGGACACAATAGCAAAAGTTATGAAGGTTTGAACATTCTTGCAACCAATTATAAGGAATATGTTTCAATTGCGCTGAATGAATAGTGCCCAAACTTGAACTCGGATTTCCAAGAGCAGAATTATCCCCGAGGGTCCGATATTAACCTAGTATAACTAGGACATGCCAAAAGAAGGAAAGGTAGGCTTTACATACCTGGATTGCGCCTTACGCTCGTCAAATCTCAATTCCCGTTTCGTCCAAAAACTGCAAATGGTTACTTTTACCAGTTACTATTCATGAAAGTTAACATTTTAATATTTGGGCTATACTTGGCTACCGAAATTTCGGCAGCATTTCCCCTATAAATCTGACACCCCGAGAATTTAACTCGGCTCAGAACATTCAACAACAACAACCCAACAACACCAAACGACGTCAAAGTTCACAACGAAATAGGTTCTAACATCAATGATCTTCTTTCTACATAAAATGACAACTTTCATACAAACTTTACAAGGTCAAACCAACATCAACATTATCATATTCATTTACCCATTCAAGATTATTCAAACACATTCCAACAATATTCCAAACAATATAAATGATTTCGAATGATTCGTTGCTCTCCATATTCCATCCGAAGCGTCTACGATCACGACGAACATACTAACTCACATCGTTTCTTTCCAAATTCACTAACAACAACATCAATTTACATCCTATGATCTTACTTTCACAATTATGCAAAAACTATATAAATTCGCATAATTTCCCATAATGACATACAACCAATTTCAATGCCATAATTCTTCCAACACTTCCAAATCAATGCAAACTTACATCATTTTTCCGTCATTTAAATTATAAAGATCATAACCATACAACTAACATATCAAACAAAACAATTCATCACCATATCAAATCCTTCCATAGCCACGGCCAACATCCATATTTTTTTCAATTCAACTCAATTCATTCAACTTTCGTTTCTAATATAGATTTCACACAACCATAACTAGAATACAACATGGAATCAACTCATCTTTGCCTACACAACACATGCCCATGCACGGCTACACACTACTTCACACAAGCATCATGCAACTTCCATGTTTTCATGATTTCTACTCATTTCCTACATTCCACAACACAATTCAAGCTTCATAAAATAAGAAATTGGATTGATTCTTACCTTTTCTTCACTTGGGGTTAGAGTTGCTTTCTTGCCACAATACTTATATCAACTTGTAGAGGGCCTTGCACTTGGTAATTATTTCACAAGAAATGGAATTTTGAATCAAGGACTTGGCTCCAAAAAAAATTTCTTTCTTTTCTTTCTTTCTTTCCCTTTCACCCGAACCCTTCTCTTTTTTTTTTTGTTCTTGCTTTGTGTTCTTTCTTGAACCTTCTTTGGATAAACATAGATATATATATTGTCACATGGAAATTAATTCCATGGACTTGGGCCTAGGTGGTGGCCGGTTGGGCCTTCCCAAATTGGGCCTCCTTTACTTATCATTTTTGAGCCCAAGATTGTTGGTTACATGTTGTAATTCATGGGGCAAGTTCCCAAAATTCCAATTTTGCCCTTGGCCACCTTTCGTAATTCCACACCATTGCATTCATAGCTTACACATTCCTACCAAGCAAGGTCCAATTGTGGCCTTATTCATTGCAAGTCAAATTATTTCGAATCTTTCGAATAAGCTAAAATGTCGGATGTAACATCTTCCTAGAGCATTGTCGAGTCTAAGTCTATACATATACATATGAATTGTGTTAAGGGTACGTCGGGGGGCCTATCTCGACTTGTATACCTCAGTCAGGTTCATAAAAGCTTTGCAGATAGTTCCTATGTACAGCTTAGTCATAGTGTGACAGTAGTAATGTTGGCATCATGAGTCCATTGTACATATACTTATGCATGATATTATGTTTATATTTAGCCTCTTGATCTTATTGTTTCCATTCTAAACATAGAGGATGTGAGTTATAAGTTGGTTCGCTCGATTTTCGCAAGGTGTCGGGTGCCAATAACGCCTTACCTCGGGTGGGGTGTGACAAATTGGTATCAGAGCAGTTCTGTCCTAGGGTTGTCTGCAAACTGTTTCTAGCAGAGTCCTGATTATGGGTGTGAAGCCAGCCACACTTATAAACAAGAGGCTGCAAGGCATTTAGGAATGATTGACCTTATTTGCTCACCTTAGATCATGCGATGAGAGCCAAGTCATAGGAAATGAAATTCCATGTACTAACCCTTGATTTTAGCGGAAGAATGGTGTTTCCAAAGGAAGTGGATGATGATATTGGGATTACAGAGGTAAGTCACTTTGCTGAAACTACATCATCAAAATGTGCATCTTCTATGAGAATGAATTGGTCATAATCAAGATAAGCTGATTGTATAGTAAAGTAGGGGAATTAGTTACATGTATAATTTAATGATGAGTTCAGTTGTAAGATTGCAGTCGACAAAAGTCGAAGGAATCCGTACAGAGGTATGTAATGGTAAAAAAGATTATAAGTCAGATATGGTAAGAATGTTGCAAGTATTATTGAAATGTATAGTCAATGAATGGAAGAGAAAGTGACCAGCGAAATATAAAAGGACAATTGATAAAAGTTCAAGTATATTATGAGTTGTGACGCATGAGGTGAGTTTAGTCATCTTTGCATTTATGTTCGATACTGAGGGCCCTGTGAGGCATTGCATGTATTTTCTAGGCTGCGTGCAGGTTTGGATAGTAAGAAATATAGGGGAAACTCTGTCAAAACTTTCCTCAAATTTAAGGACGAGGACCAAAGATTTAAGAGATAACAAAGGTTATACGTCTATGATTGCTACAGATTGATTAAAGGGAAAGTATAGGACAAGTTGATATGGGATGATAAAATAAAGATGACGCTACAAGTGGACATCGGGCATTAGTTATTGGAATCAAAAGTACTATTCCTACTGGACAGATAGTTGGGAACATCACTATTTCGAGTATCCCCATAAATTTCGATCGAGAACGGCAATGAAATACAACCATAAGGTAAAACCTTTAAGGGGGGAAGCAAGTAAGCTTGAGTACCAGCACAAAGACTGACTAAGGTATTGAAGGAATTATGACACCCGACAATGGGGCAATTGAAAAGTAATAGGGAGCTATGAAACAAGATGAGCTAAGGAAATTCAAGGAGATGCCATGAAGGTAGACGAAGATAAGATCACAAGAAAATGATTCGAGGATATTGCTTTTGGTCGAAACAAGCTGGTGACAATGAACCCTCGTGAAATTTTAAGCCGCTGGTCATATCAATTGTGAGATAAATATGATATAGAACTATATAAACAATTCCCACGATGAGATGGCTAACAGAATGGTTCAAGGACGATAAGAAGGATACTTCACTTTACAGCCCTCCAGACCGAGAGGAGGACAGGCCGGCTATAGGTATACGAGTCTTTTATTAGAACTTCTTATGTGTGTACAACTATTTCAGGATACCATAAATGGAAGTTTTAAAGGAACCGATAACCAAAGTACTTATAGATAACTGCGGCTAAGAAGTTTTATCGCTACAAGGAATCTTAAAATTTAGGAATGGAAAGCAGTTGTATATGTTGATTGTTGGTTGTTATCGGGAGTTCCAAAGGCTAAAACAACATTCACTTGGTCGGAAGAGCAAGAGATCCTTTCTAATCCGGAGGGAGATGCATTACGAGAATTTATTGGAATCCGTTAGAACTTCAACTTGTTCTAGGTAGTGCGATAAAGGTCACGTAGTAGGGTGGATGCGATCGTACCAGCACTAGCACACCGGATCCCACTAGCACTCAAGGTTAAGCGTGCTAGGGTAAGAGTAATAATAGGATGGGTGACCCCCCCCCCCCCCCCATGAAGTGTACTAAGAAATCCCACCAATATAAATGTAGGATAAGTATGAGGAACTTGAATAACTAAAGGGGAATTTGAAGCATGAGAAATGGTTGGAAACCCTAAAAGGTCATGAAGGATAAGGCAGAATAGACCGGCAAAGAGAAAGGAGGTGCATCACAGCTCTAGAATTAGGATGAGTTCGAATAGTATTTGGATATACTTCGTAAGCAAGGCATTAGTAAATATACATATGTATGCGTATGATATCCCATATGTGGCTGCGCCAACTGGTATGTGTGTTCCAGCAACCGACGTTGCTATATACTTAAGGCATTAATCGAACAAGGTAATGAAGTTCAAGTGACATAAGTGAAGTGAAAAAAAGTGGTACAAATGTTACAAGGTAAGTTGATGCTATTCTCAGTACAGATTAGAGTTGGAAAGTCCTAACATAATAACATCAGGAAAAGGAAGGGAGTGAGTATTTAGAAAGTAAAGGGATATGTAGAAAGTAAAGGGATTAGAATGTCTTGAGAAAAGGAAAAAGTGTAAGAAACGAGGGTGAGTGAAGCTGCCAAGAGAGTCGACGGGCAAGGCAAGGGATTAATTGGATAAAAATTCGAAGGTAGGCAGGCAAAGGGGATAAAGGATGGTAGTATGGAATAAAAGACGAATGCGTGGGGTCAGAGAACAGACTTCAATAAGTGGGACTAAAGGATAGTAACCACAACTAGGAATCTGAAGTAAGAGAAAGACTGATCAGGCCTTGCAACGATATTAAGAGATTTCCAGCTCTCGAAAGGTATATAAAGGGATAAATGTGTAGTCATACTGACACAGTTTCCTCGGACACGGAGAAGCTTTCCTAAAAGATGATTTAAGAATAGAATGGATTTACACGTTTAAAGGAATATTTCATGAACTTCAGGCTCGATACTATAACATAACGAGTGGAGAAGGGCGCTTCAAGGAGGAAGGAACTCAAGGAAGGTTTGAGGATGAAAGTAAGAAAGTTATACTAATGGGCTGATCAAAAGGAGAGGAAAGAAGAGGAAGGAAAAAAAATTGAGCAATCATCAAGGACAAACGATAGGATAATGAACTAACAAAGCTAACTGGGAGGTAATACATCAATGACATGGGATGAGGATAAGGAATACCGATATTTGATTATAATGGAAATAGAAGGATGTCTGGGAAATATTCATGAATATGGACTAGCCTTGGCAGCGGGAAGAAGAAGAAAAAAGAGAGTATATTTGTAAGGATTTCACGACACAAATAGGAAGTGGCAGAATACTGGAAGAACTACAACGCATAGATGGGATTCAAATAAGTAGTCAAGGAAAATCTCGGATAAGTGTGCTAAGTGAATAAAGGATTGATTGTGGAAGTGGACGAGTGTGGCATAGTAACTCTCAATGATATATTGTAGACATAAAGTGAAATAGGAAATTCAGAGTAAGAAGAATTTAAGTGATAATAGTTGTGGAGGAAGACGAGAGATAAAAGAGCAAAGCGTGACCAAACGTTCCGTAAAATGTTTTGATGGATTCCAATGTCCCTATTAACCTGTTGATTCGGGAAAATGTTCAGTCACAAAAAAGGTAGAAGTAGAAGGGCCTCAAAGAGGTCAGCGAGAATGGATCGGTAACGCATAAGCGCTTGGTTAAAATGCAAAGCTCTCGATTAGCAGAAAGGAAAATAAGTCAGGCTATACGATGAGAGAACTCCGATATTATAAAAGACCACAAGAGTTAGAGGATCATTAGGGTTTGATGCAATCTTATTTTACCCAAGATCACCTATGTGGAATTAAGTCAAGGAACCCCAAACATCACAAGGGTTGCATATGAAGATAGACGCTCGTGAGCATGCATTAGCGCCATACCAAGGATCTCAAGTGTGGAAGATTGCTTGGAAGGATGGTTTGGAGAAGAGGGTTGAAGATGGTCATGCTTGCAATGTGGTTATTACTTGAAGATTTGCAATGTCAAGTTCTTTTCCCAAAAGAAGACACCCAAACAAGGCCCTTACATCATTAAGGGTAAAAGTGTAATAATGTAGTTGTCTTCTTTTGAGCTTTAGTATAAATAGTAGTTTGTTTCATTTGGAGGACTTACACTATTTGATTATTATTACTTGATATTTGATATTGTAACTCTTGAGAATTGAGTAATTGCTTAGCCTTGGATTGGGTAATTGTTGAGAGGATTGGTTATTAGGGAATTTCAAATCCCTCTTGGTCATCCTAGGAATTTGGTGTTTCTTTTGTTCTTAATTTAGAGGTCTTAGTTTTCTATAACTTTGGTTGCTAAATTAGGTCTTAAGTTGTGTCAAATTATCTATCCCTTTTATTTCTTGAATTTTATTATTGTTTTCATTTCCGTTCTTGCATCAGGGTTGGTCGATGACTACTGATATTCGGAAATTACTAGCGTGTAAGAACACCCTTAAAAAGGGGGGAAAAGCGGATTTAACCCTCTTACTCTGAGGGGGTCAAATAACCCGGACCAGAGTAAATGAGGCGGTCAAATCTCCTGCCCACGAACCGAGGAGGTGCAGTAATCGCAGACTGGCCTGAATGTATGGAATATGACCCCCTCTATGCTCGCTACTAGCACCAACAGATCTAGTCGTCTTACTCTGCCCTCTGTCAACATCACGCTCACCTCAGTGCGGTTGCTGCTGCTCTTCAAAATTCTAAGCGTGAGCCTGAAAATTGGAGATGTCCATCCCTTCTTGAAGTGAAGTTGTCAAGCACTCTTTGACCAAATATTGATCGAAGCCACTCACAAATCGATGCACTCGGTCTCTTATATCGGCCACCATGGTCGGAGCATACCTAGCCAATGAGTTAAAGCGGAGATTATACATCTGGGTACTCATATTTCCTTGCTTCAAATTCAAGAACCTATCAGCTCGGGCCCTTCGAACCTCGGGTGGCAAGTAATGGCGGATAAAGGCATTTACAAACTCCTGCCCAACCGGGGGAGGTGCATTTTACCCACTTGAAGAAACCCAATTATTATACCATAGAATGGTGAGATCTCGCAATCTATAGGACGCTAACTCCACTGACTCGGTATAGGAAGCATGTATTATTCTCAACATCCTCAGCATCTCAGCTACAAAACCCTGCGGGTCTTTATCCGGCTTTGACCCAAAAAATTCTGGAGGAATTAAAACTCATAAAATCACGGGCTCTGGCACTAGTCGCCCTATCACTAGGACCCGCACTCTGTCGCTGAGCCTGAGCAGCAACTAGCTGGGTCAATAGCTGAATAGCCTCGGTCATCTACTTACCCGAAGCACCCGGTGGAAGGACTGGAGGAGCTGGAGCTGAGTGTCACGACCCAACCTCATGGGCCGTGACTAGTGCCCGAGCTGGATACCCATACATACTCACTTACCAAATTGGCATACCAACGACTTATTCATATTCAGCATACTCTAATTTATGCAGATACTAAGAGCATATGTCATCTTAAGCGGTAACATATAACAAACATATCATACAGAAGCCACCAAGGCTGTCGTGAAACATATCGCCCAAAAACATATACATACATATACATACGCACAAGCCGTTAAGGCTGTCATAGCAACTGGAGCCGCTTAGGCGTAAGCCACACAGACATAACTGAACCACAATGACCCATGACCCACATACATGTCTACAGGCCTCTAACAAAGACAACAGAATCATATGACGGGACAGGGACCCGCCGTACCCCTGAATATATACATACATATATACAACAGAAGAGTCTGTACCAAAATGCAGGCTCCAGAACAAGGGAGCACTCCAAAGCAGCAGAATAGAAGGCCTAAGCTGTCGGATCACTCACGTGAACGTTTGTACCTGCGAGCATGAAACGCAGCCCCCGAAGAAGAGGGGGTCAGTATGGAATAAGTACCGAGTATGTAAGGCATGAAGTACAATATAGAGGATCATAACTGAAACAGAACTCACCAGAACACGTATGACTGTTAGAAAACATCAATACACTTGCCTTTTCAAATGAAAATCATGCGTGTCATTATCATACATCTTATATACATATAACGTGCCCCGGCCCTCTGGTGAGGAAAGCGGTAAAATCATGTATGTCATCATCATATATCATATATACATAAAACGTGCCCCGGCCCTCTAGTGAGGGACGCTGTGAATAAAATTATGTATCATATATGCATAAACGTGCCCCGGCCCTCTAGTGAGGGACGCGGTGAATAGAGTCATCATATGCCATCCTGGCCGCCACCCCATCATCATATCATCATGTCATCATATCATATATATACATATAACATGCCCCGGCCCTCTAGTGAGGGACGCGGTGAACAATGCAATAGAATACGCACGAGAACATACCCTGGCCCGGGACGCAGTGGAGGATACATTAAGGCATGCACGAGCAGAGTCGTGAGAAACCATATGCATATAAAACAAATTTCAAGACTCGATAGACAAGTATACTTACCGACACCTGAAGGCTCAGAAACACGTTTCGGGTCAATCCGACTTAGTATAAGAAAGTTATGAGCGTTTGAAGTACAGAACCTTCTACGAACGTTTCAGAAGCCATTTTTGGAAAATCAAAGCAACGATCATATCAAGTAACTTTCGGATATCGTTATGGATCAAATCAAATATAGCTTTTAGAACCATATGTACATATCTTAATATAACAAAGACTCAATGGAATAATTGAACGTGCTAGCATTTGAAGATCAAAACTTTAGTCATATCAATTATCTTTCGGATGCCATTCGGAAACATATCAAACAGAACTTCGGACATCATAGATACGCATCAAAACCATATGAAACAGCTTATGGAAGTCAAGAATATTAGCCATCCTAGTGGCTCTAAGAATAGGAATTTCTTTGAAATCATACATATACGTCATTTGCTCGTTTCATAAAGATCATGCCAAAAGAAAGAAAGGGTAAGCCTTACATACCTTGCCCGCTTTCTACGCTAATCCAAACTTAAGTCTTTGGCTTCGCAAGATCTAGAACAATATTCGTACATACCAAACATTAGCCAGAAACACTTAAGAGTCCAATTCTAAACCAACACTTTATTTACAGAAATTTCGGCAGCATTTCCCCTGTAAATACAACAACCCCGAGAATTCAACTCGGCCAAAAAATACAACAACAAATCCGAGAATTCAACTCGGCCAAATTATCAATAACAATACCAACAGTCAGTTCAAAATGCATTCAAACGTTAGCAACATTCTTTCTACAAACTTCAACGGCGTTTCACTTATATTTAATTCATATTTGCTCACACATTCATGTACTAATCCGAAGCCATTCAAACAATATTCAAGAACGCTTCAAACAATCCGCACAATATTCACAATAATTCAACCAATATGCCATTCCATCCGAAACCTTCCAAATTCAACAAGACCAATAATAACACATTTCCTCCTTTCAAATTCATGAACTACACCAACAATTCACACACTAACAACATTATTTTTCCATATATACAAGAAATGGTTTTTGACATCACATTAGCTTTTAAACAAATTTCCAACACTTACAACTTCAACTAGAATCATCAAACTTTCATTTCCATCATAGATTCCATTACAACCACAACCAAAATACTTAAGAAAAATTGATTCATTCTCTTCCATACCATACAATAACCACACGGCCACAACATAACATCAATATTTTCATAAATTTCATCCATTTCTACATACTACAACATACACAACCATCCATAACATATAAAAGAAGATTAATTCTTATCTTTTTCCTTTAACTTCTCACTTGACTAGAATTTGTAGCTTGCAAGAATGGATGCTTTACTTGCTCCAATGACTACTTCACTTTGCTAGGAACCTTCCAATTAGTAGAAATGCTAGGAGAAAATAATTTTTGAACAATTTTTTTCCAAGGCTCTTGTTTAACCAAGCATGGCCGAATGGTCCTCTCCTTTTCCTTTCTCCAAGCTTCTTGAAGATTCTTAAGTATAAGTGATGAATAATATGACAAACTTGTCATCTTTTGGGTTATTTATTTAACTTCCATGTGGGCCTAAGCCCACCCAACATGGCCGGCCACATGGCCTTTTTACTTAAGCCCAACCTCTTTTTTTTTGTTTTGCAATTCATGAAAATTTATTCTCCAAATTCCAAATTTGCCCCTAGCCTTCCTCAATATTACCATGAAACACCTTGTGAATTTCCCCTTTTACCCCTAGCCTTTCATAATATTTCCACATCAATAGCTTCCCTAAACAACTTGTGTGCTAAACAAGATAAAAAATATAGCCTTGCCCTTAACTTCCCGCAATTATCTTGAATTATCCGAATGTACAAAATGCGGGATATAACACTGAGGCCCCTTCATGCTCCTCTAAAACAGGCAAAGTGTGAGAGGTATGAGATAGAGCCTCATTATGGGACTCACCCTCTTCTATATTTACCGGGGATTCCTGTTCATTCCGCTTTCCTGTCACAGTCTTGCCTGTCACGACCCAACCCCGTAGGCCGTGACTAGTGCCCGACATGGACACTCGTACATACATGCTAACCAAATTTCACTTGTGCCTACATATTATGAATCTCGGGCATCCCGGATTATAAACATATCATAAAGCATAGATCGAACACGTTAACGTAGAGTAGGGGTAAACCGGGCACAAACCAAGCAATCATCACGGACCACACACGACCCATGACCCACATACATGTCTACAGGCCTCTAATATAGACAACAGAATCATATGACGGGACAGAGCCCCGCCGTACACAAAAAATAACCATAAGCACGAAACCATATACAACAAAGGGTTCTGTACCAAAAGTATAGGCTCCGGATCAAAGGAGCACTCCAAGCAGCTGACTATGTACCCTAGGCTGGCGGATCACCACAATAAGCGTCTCTACCTGCGGGCATGAAACGCAGCCCCCGAACAAAGGGAGTCAGTACGGAATATGTACTGAGTATGTAAAGCACGGAATATAGAAATCAGAACTATAGTCGAAACAAACGGTAAAAGGATAAGTACACGGTCCAGAATATCAAAATCACTCACTACCCAGACCCAGGTCATACAGATCATCACATATCATATAAACCGATATAATCTGTCAGAAAGGTTACCAAACATACAGGGTTTCCAGACGCAACTTGTGCCTACCTAGCTCATGTGTCAGACGGAATGTATGACATACACAATACTCAGATGATATAGTATACCAGTTGGAATACAGGACGAAGAGAGTATCAGAACTTACTTTCCAAACGCAGGTCACACATAGTGCACATTATAGTCATATGCCATATCAGGACGCAGTAGCGTATCGGATCAGACGCTCCAACCTGTGAATCATATGATGTTTACAAGGAGTGTGCCACCTCGAGCTCAGCCCAGTACAGTGGTCACACCATACATAAACGTATCGTATCAGGCGGCGTATAGCCGGAGTATATCATATCAGATCATATCATATCATATCAGCACACGCGCCAACAAGGGGTATGCCACCTCGAGCTCGGCCTAGTACAGTGGTCATCCCATGCAGAAACTGCCCGTTTTTTCCACTCGAGCTCTGCCCAGTACACGGGTCACGGATCAGTCTCGGGAGCTCGAGCTCTGCCCAGTACACTCCCAACGCGTCTGCCTGGTATCAGACTATACAGCGCAAATACTGTCCGCTTTGGGGATCGAGCTCAGCCCAGACCACCCCTCACGGTTTCACTTCAGAACGTAGTAGACAACGTAGGGGAATAGCGCACGATACGAATACTTATTAACATTTGAGGATTATAAACATATTCCGGAACGATTAGAATTCATATGTGAAACTCACGGACACTTTTACCACAGAATCGTTACGAACATTTCAAAACAGATTCCAATCGACGGATCAGTTTAAGGAATCGGACAGTAGTCATAGTGTACATACATAGCCTTTTGGATGGCACGATGGTTTGTATCAACACAAAACATCTGGAATCATTTTTACGTGTCAAAGCATTTTATAAAAACTATTGGAATAATTGAACATACTATCTGAATATTCGTAACGGATTACTCGAACAGAATATTCATATCCGAATACTTATATCAGAATAATTCTAGCAGAGTACTTATATCGGAACACCTATGCCAAGATACTCATGTCAACAAAAGGGCATACGGCCGAATTGTCATAGTGCGCGCGATCAATAACCGGCCCGGGGGCCGGTAACGATATCATAATGATGGGCACGAGCGGAGTCATGAGCGATTAATACAATTGATAAATTGAAATAGCTATAAAACTTGATATAATCATATGTCAGCCCACTACTCAAACTAGTTTGGAACAATTGGTCAATGCAGGGTTTATTTCACAAAAGAACTTCCAAAATTATATTTATAGTTCAAAATGTAATTTAGAATGTCAGGGACAGTCAAACCATTATTCTATGATAGCCAAAGTCATAAACAATAGTCTTTTCCGATACTATACAAAATTAAGCCTATTAGAGCAAACAAAAGAATCTCGGGCTTAGTGGGCCCACCTCGGGTTAAGTCGAGGTGGCGGACCTGAATCACGAGTATTAGGGTCTATGGGATTATCACTGGAAGTTTCGAAGCGATTCTATTACATTTACAAAAATTTCGGACGTTTGATCATTTTCCAACGAAATGTGAGGTTTATAATTCAATTAGATTGAATGAATAGTACTCAAATTCAAATTCGAATTTCCATGAACGAATTGCCCCCGAGGCTCAAGTATTGACCTAGTATACTTAGGGCATGCCAAAAGAAGGAATGGGTTGGCTTTACATACCTTATAAGCGTCTCACGCTCGTCAAAACTCAAATCCCGTTTCGCTCAGAATCTACAAATGGTCAAAGTTGCCAATTAGGAATTTCAAGACTTCAAGAATTCATTTAACTATGTATTTGTCTACCGAAATTTCGGCAGCACTTCCCCTATACATATAACATCCCCGAGACTTAGCTCGGCTCAATATCAACAACAACAACCCAACAACAACACTAACAACAATAACCATAACTACAAAACACACAATATGGCACAACTAGCCTTCTTTCCGACATAATACGATAACTTTCATTCCGACTTCACACGTCCAACCCAAGCTCAATGTTTTCATATTCATCATTACTCAAGACCATTACAATGCCATTTAGAAGCATCTCATATCATTTCTACAAAATATTCACGAGATATACAAAATATACAAACTTTCCGCCAAAGTCATAATTCATTCAAAACTTCTAATCTTTAACATACTTATTCATAACATGTTTCCATCTTCCAAGTTCATCAACAATCATCATAATTTGCACCTTAACAACTTCATTTTCATATTGTCATAAAATCATACTTAAACGACATAAGCTTCCACATTCCATTTCAATGCAAACTTATATCATTTTATCTTCATTTACATTGCAAGCATCACAACAACACAACTAACACATTAAACAAAATTAATTCATTGCCATCCTACCAACACCATACCACACGGCCAAACAGCTATTTTTCAACTTCAACCAAATTTATTCAACTTTCATTTCCAATGTGAATTCCACCACAACCATAACTAAAATACAACATAAAATTCAACACATTATAGGTATACACATACATATACACACGGCCACATGCATATATACATACCCACTTGGTAAACTTCCATATTTCCTTACTTTCAACTCATTTCTACATACTACAATACAAACAAAACTTCATAACACAATAATAGGGAATGAATTCTTACCTTATCCTTTCATCTTCTTCACTTGAATATATGATCACTTTGAGGAACCAAGTGCTCCTTCCTCCAAAACAACTACACCAAGTTGAAAAGGGCACTCAATTTGGTAGGAAAACCACAAAATACAAATTTTTAGAACAAGATTTTTGGGGGTGAAATTTGCAAGCATAGGGCCGAAACCCCTCTACTCTTTGCTCTCTCTTTGTTTTGTTCTTTCTCTTCTAAGTTTCTTGAACCATCTAAGGGATGAACACATGTATATACTCCCTTAATTAATTGTCACATGCTTACCATGTGACTTGGGTTTGGGCCAAGTATATTGGCCGGCCACCCCCTTTGTGTTGGGCCCAAATTTTCTTCATTCATTTTGGGCCCAATGACTCATGGCTCACCCTTTTGTAATTCCCGAAACTAATTTTCAAAATTCCAAATTTACCCTTAGCCTTATCCCACACTTTCACAACCATATTCTTTCATGCACAACTCCTATGTCAAATAAAATTAATTTTGACCTTATTTCTCACAAGTCAAAGACATTTCAAATTTTTCCAAACGTGTGAAAACACGGGATATAACATTGCGCTTCTGGGCGGCTGTTGCTTTTCTCTTCACCAACATTGGTGAAATCCAATTAGGGAAAAGTGAAATCTTATATTATAGCTCCATTGCACAATCTATGAAGAAGAAAGATGGTCATTTTTCCTAAATCCACTGCAGCCTCTTTTTATAAGTATGGCGCGCTTCACACCCATATACCTTTATTACCATTTCCCTTACAATACATTTTCAAACGCCATTTAAATTTATTCTAATTCCAAAACTGTGTCGGACTTTCCTTTTCTTCGGCGGCCGAGTTCGCCTTAGCCTACCCGAGCTATTTAGGGTTTCTAACCCTTCGGTACATTCTAATTTATTTAGGTTACCCCAGACTTTCCATTGGTCTCTTATATCTACATTTATGAAAATTTTGTACACTTCCCAGGGGGTCACCCATCCCAGGATTGCTCTGGCTGCAGCACGCTTAACCTCGAGACTTTAGTACATTTAGACGCGTTAATGCCGGTATAGTTGCATCGACCGCCCCGCACGGCCTTGGTCACATAATTTAGGACAAGTTGGGGTCTTGGCAATTTTGGAAAGTTTTCGCAGCGGGTCCCGCTCTGGTATAGAGAGGGCCCCCTTTATTTTTCCGATTATGTAACTACTGCGTTAGCCCTTTTTAACTTTCCGGCTCTCACTTTTTATCCACATATATCATTACCTCAGACGATTTTATCAATTTGGGCCGTATCCCAGTTCTACTAGCAATCGGGGAGGAATACGTGATGACACAGTATCTGGACCTACCAATGCAAGTGTGTATATATATATTCGGAAAAAGTGGAAAATATACCTGTAAACACATCTGTTGACGCCTCTGGGTCCTGCCGGCTAGCCAAAGCATATCAGCGGTTCAAAGGACCGCTAGAACCGGAAGCTCCGTCACAACCTCTACCGCGGCCCGTTGGTGTCGGCACACTCTGCCCCGTAGGGCGTATCGCTACCGAAGGAAAAGGTAAATCAGCAACTGACCCGCTGGGCTGGGCTGCACCACTCGAACTGGTCCTATACGGACACTCTCTCATAATGTGGCCTTGACGGCCACAAGAAAAACAAGCATCTGCAGCATAATGACACTCTCCAGAGTGGCGTCTCCCGCAATAAGGACACCGAGGTCTGGGTGGCCTCGACCGACCAGAACCTCCGTCCACCCGCGAGCTCAAGACTCTGGAGCTCTGACCTGCCCCGGAGTACCATGTGTCACCAGACCTCCTGCCCGAACTCTGTGGAGGGGTATCCCATGCTGGCTGGGAAAAATGTCTACTGTGCTGCTGCTGAGACTGTCTGTCTAAGTGTTTCCTAGAATGCCCAGCCAATCTAGCCCTCTTGGGCTGTCTCCTGTCACAACCTCTACCCGACTGATCCTCTCTGTGCCGATCCTCCATCCCTAGAGCATAAGCCTGTAATCGGGTGATGTCCATATCAGTCTGCGATGCCATCGCCATGAAGCTGTCAACCAAGTAGGGGTCTAACCCTATCACGTACCGGTGCATCCGGTCAGCCATATCAGCTACTATAGCGGGTGCATACCTAGCCAGAGAATCAAACTCCATATTATACTCACGAACGCTCCGACCCCACTGCTGCAGATGCAAAAATCGGTCAACCCGCGCCCGTCGTAACTCTGGGGGCAAAAAGTGGCGGGTAAAAGCAGCCACGAACTCGTCCCAAGTAGCTGGGGAAGCACCCTCACCCCTGGATAGCTCCCAGGACTCGTACCAGTTAGCAGCAACATCCCGTAATCTGTGCACGGCCAACTCGACAGACTCGGTCTCTGAAGCCCTCACCAAATCTAATGAGCGCCGCATACCCCGAATAAAGTCATGGGGGTCCTCGTCGGGCTTAGACCCGAAAAACTCTGGAGGGCCACATAATAGAAACTCTCGAACCCTTAGGCCGTCACGCCTGTCATCATCATCATCATCTCTCCGCCCGCGTCTGCGAGCCTGTCCTGCCACCAGTGTCGTCAGTAACTGTACGGCCTCCCTCAACGTCCTATCCTCTGCCCCAGACTGGGGAGCTGGAGGCGCATGCGCGGGAGCCTCCGGAGCTAATGATGGACCTGGTCCGGGCTCCGCCGGTGGTGGTGTAGCGGATCCCTCTGAATGGGGCACAACCTCGGGAAAATCATAAACACGAGCCCAGGTAACTCGTTGTGCCTGACTGGCCCCTGCTATCCCCGCCTTGCCCTTCTGGGCCGCCGTTGCCTTCTTCGGAGGCATCACTGAAAAACATAGCAGCCAGTCAGAAAAGAGTCATCCTAATAGCACAGCTCTATCACACGATCTAAGATTCAAAAGAAGGGTAACATCCTAAACATCCTGTAGCCTCCTGTTTATAGATGTGGTGCACAACACACCGATAAACAAGACTCTACGAGACACGGCCTGTACACATTCCGAGGACAAACCGCTCTGATACCACTTTTGTCACGACCCAACCCCGTAGGCCGTGACTACTGCCCGACATGGACACTCGTACATACACGCTAACCAAATTTCACTTGTGCCTACATATTATGAATCTCGGGCATCCCAAATTATAAACATATCATAAAGCATAGATCGAACACGTTAACATAGCGTAGGGGTAAACCGGGCACAAACCAAGCAATCATCACGGACCACACAGGACCCATGACCCACATACATGTCTACAGGCCTCTAATATAGACAACAGAATCATATGACGGGACAGAGCCCCGCCGTACCCAAAAAATAACCATAAGCACGAAACCATATACAACAAAGGGTTCTGTACCAAAAGTATGGGCTCCGGACCAAAGGAGCACTCCAAGCAGCTGACTATGTACCCTAGGCTGGCGGATCACCACAATAAGCGTCTGTACCTGCGGGCATGAAACGCAGCCCCCGAAGAAAGGGGTCAGTACGGAATATGTACTGAGTATGTAAAGCACGGAATATAGAAATCAGAACTATAGTCGAAACAAACGGTAAAAGGATAAGTACACGGTCCACAATATCAAAATCACTCACTACCTAGACCCAGGTCATACAGATCATCACATATCATATAAACCGATATAATCTGTCAGAAAGGTTGCCAAACGTACAGGGTTTCCAGTCGCAACTTATGCCTACCTAGCTCATGTGTTAGACAGAATGTATGACATACAGAATACTCAGATGATATAGTATACCAGTTGGAATACAGGACGAACAGAGTATCAGAACTTACTTTCCAAACGCAGGTCACACATAGTGCGCATTATAGTCATATGCCATATCAGGACGCCGTAGCGTATCGGATCAGACACTGCAACCTGTGAATCATATGATGTTTACAAGGAGTGTGCCACCTCGAGCTCAGCCCAGTACAGTGGTAACACCATACATAAACGTATCGTATCAGGCGGCGTATAGCCGGAGTATATCATATCAGATCATATCATATCATATCAGCACACGCGCCCACAAGGGGTATGCCACCTCGAGCTCGGCCCAGTACAATGGTCATCCTATGCATAAACTGCCCGCTTTTCCCGCTCGAGCTCTGCCCAGTACACGGGTCACGGATCAGTCTCGGGAGCTCGAGCTCTGCCCAGTACACTCCCAACGCGTCTGCCTGGTATCAGACTATACAGCGCAAATACTGTCCGCTTTGGGGATCGAGCTCAGCCCAGACCACCCCTCACGGTTTCACTTCAGAACGTAGTAGACAACGTAGGGGAATAGCGCACGATACAAATACTTATTAACATTTGAGGATTATAACCATATTCCGGAACGATCAGAATTGATATGTGAAACTTACGGACACTTTTACCACAGAATCGTTACGAACATTTCAAAATAGATTCCAATCGACGGATCAGTTTAAGGAATCGGACAGTAGTCATAGTGTACATACATAGCCTTTTGGATGGCACGATGGTTTGTATCAACACAAAACATCTGGAATCATTTTTACGTGTCAAAGCATTTTATAAAAACTATTGGAATAATTGAACATACTATCCGAATATTCGTAACGGATTACTCGAACAGAATATTCAGATCCGAATACTTATATCAGAATACTTCTAGCAGAGTACTTATATCGAAATACCTATGCCAAGATACTCATGTCAACAAAAGGGCATACGGCCGAATTGTCATAGTGCGCGCGATCAATAACCGGCCCGGGGGCCGGTGACGATATCATAATGATGGGCACGAGCGGAGTCATGAGGGACTAATACAATTGATAAATCGGAATAGCTATAAAACTTGATATAATCATATGTCAGCCCACTACTCAAACTAGTTTGGAACAATTGGTCAATACATGGTTTATTTCACAAAAGAACTTCCAAAATTATATTTATAGTTCTAAATGTAATTTAGAATGTCAGGGACAGTCAAAACATTATTCTATGATAGCCAAAGTCATAAACAATAGTCTTTTTCCGATACTATACAAAATTAAGCCTATTAGAGCAAACAAAAGAATCTCGGGCTTAGTGGGCCCACCTCGAGGTAAGTCGAGGTGGCGGACCTGAATCACGAGTATTAGGGTCTATGGGATTATCACTGGAAGTTTCGAAGCGATTCTATTACATTTACAAAAGTTTCGGACGTTTGATCATTTTCCAACGAAATGTGAGGTTTATAATTCAATTAGATTGAATGAATAGTACTCAAATTCAAATTCGAATTTCCATGAAAGGAATTGCCCCCGAGGCACAGGTATTGACCTAGTATACTTAGGGCATGCCAAAAGAAGGAATGGGTTGGCTTTACATACCTTATAAGCGTCTCACGCTCGTCAAAACTCAAATCCCGTTTCGCTCAGAATCTACAAATGGTCAAAGTTACCAATTAGGAATTTCAAGACTTCAAGAATTCATTTAACTATGTATTTGTCTACCGAAATTTCGGCAGCACTTCCCCTATACATATAACATCCCCGAGACTTAGCTCGGCTCAATATCAACAACAACAACCCAACAACAACACTAACAACAATAACCATAACTACAAAACACACAATATAGCACAACTAGCCTTCTTTTCGACATAATACGATAACTTTCATTCCGACTTCACACTTCCAACCCAAGCTCAATGTTTTCATATTCATCATTACTCAAGACCATTACAATGCCACTTAGAAGCATCTCATATCATTTCTACAAAATATTCACGAGATATACAAAATATACAAACTTTCCGCCAAAGTCATAATTCATTCAAAACTTCTAATCTTTAACATACTTATTCATAACATGTTTCCATCTTCCAAGTTCATCAACAATCATCATAATTTGCACCTTAACAACTTCAGTTTCATATTGTCATAAAATCATACTTAAACGACATAAGCTTCCACATTCCATTTCAATGCAAACTTATAGCATTTTATCTTCATTTACATTGCAAGCATCACAACAACACAACTAACACATTAAACAAAATTAATTCATTGCTATCCTACCAACACCATACCACACGGCCAAACACCTATTTTTCAACTTCAACCAAATTTATTCAACTTTCATTTCAAATGTGAATTCCACCACAACCACAACTAAAATACAACATAAAATTCAACACATTATAGGTATACACATACATATACACACGGCCACATGCATATATACATACCCACTTGGTAAACTTCCATATTTCCTTACATTCAACTCATTTCTACATACTACAATACAAACAAGACTTCATAACACAATAATAGGGAATGAATTCTTACCTTATCCTTTCATCTTCTTCACTTGAATATATGATCACTTTGAGGAACCAAGTGCTCCTTCCTCCAAAACAACTACACCAAGTTGAAAAGGGCACTCAATTTGGTAGGAAAACCACAAAATACAAATTTTTAGAACAAGATTTTTGGGGGTGAAATTTGCAAGCATAGGGCCGAAACCCCTCTACTCTTTGCTCTCTCTTTGTTTTGTTCTTTCTCTTCTAAGTTTCTTGAACCATCTAAGGGATGAACACATGTATATACTCCCTTAATTAATTGTCACATGCTTACCATGTGACTTGGGTTTGGGCCAAGTATATTGGCCGGCCACCCCCTTTGTGTTGGGCCCAAATTTTCTTCATTCATTTTGGGCCCAATGACTCATGGCTCACCCTTTTGTAATTCCCGAAACTAATTTTCAAAATTCCAAATTTACCCTTATCCTTATCCCACACTTTCACAACCATATTCTTTCATGCACAACTCCTATGTCAAATAAAATTAATTTTGACCTTATTTCTCACAAGTCAAAGACATTTCAAATTTTTCCAAACGTGTGAAAACACGGGATATAACATTGCGCTTCTGGGCGGCTGTTGCTTTTCTCTTCACCAACATTGGTGAAATCCAATTAGGGAAAAGTGAAATCTTATATTATAGCTCCATTGCACAATCTATGAAGAAGAAAGATGGTCATTTTTCCTAAATCCCCTGCAGCCTCTTTTTATAAGTATGGCGCGCTTCACACCCATAAACAAGACTCTGCTGGACATGGCTCGTAGACACACCCTAGGACGAAACTGCTCTGATACAACTTTTATCACGACCCAATTAGTGGGCAATGACGCGTACTCGGAGCTGACTACCGACCAGCACTCATCATGCTATCTATCATACTTAATCTGGGCATACAACTGCTCTTGACACAAGTCTTATCAGGAAACAACCTCCAAGTATTTTCCAAAACATATATATATGCATAAGCCCATGAAGCTACAAAAATGATGTACAAAATATGCAATGAAGAAGTCACATAGCACTTACAACCCACACATAAGAATCTACGAGGCTCTAACTAGAGTATCGGAATCATAAGGACGGGACAGGACCCCGCCATGCCCCAAATATGTACACAAAGGAATATACCAATAGGCAGCACGTCCGGAGTAGTGGGCTGCTCCTGTACAACTACTGATAAGGCTCCTAGGTATCCGGTCTGTCTCCCTGTCTACCTGTGGGCATGAACACAGCGTCCATAAAAGAAAGGACGACAGTACGAACAATGTACTGAGTATGTAAGGCATGTGCAACAGCAAAATAAAGAAATAAAGGAGCATAATATGAAGAGGAAACCTGTAACTGATTGCCTCTTAAGGCGAAGTCATGCATGCTAACTTTTATAGTAAAAATAATATCATATCATACATATGTAAGTTGCCCGACCATATAGATACGGTGTGATCATCATTAGCCGGCGTCCAGGCTTCCCGCATCCGGGGCGTAAGCTGCCCACTGCTGTGGTGTGTCTGCCCGGCCACCCATAGGGCAGCGGGATGTTATAATGCCCGGCCATGTAGGCACGGCGTGGTCATACATGAAAATAACATAAAGCATGCATGAGAGCCCAAATGAATGCTATGACTCTATAGGAGTGACGTAAGGTTGGTAACCTCCGTTTACATTATGAAATAGTCATCATCGCTACGTCTCACCTTGAAGGAACTGACATCATGAGGTAAGGCGGCAATAAGAAACACATTAATGAAATTACAAAGATAGGATCATCAAGCTCATATTAGCATCATCTCATAGACTTCGGAATCTTTGAAATAACATCATTATCATGAAACATATCTCATCTTTGTCCAATAGGAAACTCCTAAGAATCATGAATTCTCAATTCTTAGGATGTAATAAGATCATGGAATGTAGAAAACAAATTATTAGCATAGAAGTCATGCCTTTGAAAGAAGGGGACTAGCCTTACATACCTTTACGTCTCCTTAACCTAATCAACTAAACAACTTCCTTCCAAGCTTACGATTCTACATTCAAGAGAATTCGTACTAAGATTACATAATCGAAAACATACTTAAGCTTAAGCTAAATCGACTAAGAGCTAATGAAAATTGGGCAGCATTTCCTTTGTTTCTACAACTTTCTCCATGTAATAAACAACCCCAAATAGCAATAGCAACACCCATAATATCACAATCAATAAACTTCTTCAAGTTAAACATTATTCAATCCTCACAATTCTCTTTCAAATCATCCACAACCATGACTATAATACAACAACATATAGATTCTTCACATAATGCTCCCTTAACAATATTAGCATCATTCATAACAAGATTATATTCATTTCATGCTAAGAATAATGACTTAAATTAACTTACAACTCAAATACCCTTACTTCCATATTTTGGGCTCATATTTTACTTTCTTCTCTAATCCAAATCTTTCAACCACTCAAAACTTGTAATAACATGAAATAGATGTAAAACTCACCTTTGATTATGTAGGAATGATCTTTGGATGAAAACACCACTTGGGAAACCCTCCAACTCCAATTCCAAAGGAAACCTTGACTTATATTAACCCTAGTGAGCATCCACACACTTGATTCTACTAATTCAGGGTGTTTAATCTTTGATTTCTCTTAGCTATGAGTTAATAAAGTGTGGAGAATATTCTACAGTCTTCAAGACTTGTGGAAGAGGTGGATTCTGAAAAATGTGGATAGGGGTCGTCTATTCATAACTGGAACTAGAAAGTTCCACCGAAGTGGTTCGAAGAGCGGGTCGATGACCCATCGACGTGTCGACGGTCCATCGACCTGCTCCGTCGACATACAACTGCAAATCTCTGATCGCAGAAACACAGGGACGGTGCACAGTGACGGTCTGTCGACACTGACTGATGTCTGCAGAATTTCCTGATTCAGTTCAGATTTCGTCAATTCGATTCGTTCAACTTATAATCCTGCAAATTACCAGAAATGCCTGATGATACATTCGTACACGAGGTAAGATACTTTATTCCCAACTTGCGCACGGGTCTCAATTCTTAAGGCATACTTGACTAGGAACCATAAGTCTTACTACGATGAAAACGAGAGGCGTAACATTCTCCCCCCCCCCCCCCCCCCTTAAGAACATTCGTCCTTGAATGTTAAGTTCTCTGGGATATTTTACAAAATTTTTGCCAGAGTCTCCCCTGTGATATGACACTACCATCCTGTCACAGCAACCCAAAATAAAATCGCCGCACAGGGCTACAACAACAACAACAACAAGAAAACATGGTCACTCACAACCAAAGGCATTAAAAGAAAGCATTACATACATTATGCCAATGGCGTCTCATTTAGAATCACTTCCGGGGGTGGAAATAACCGTGGATATATGGAGTTCATATCTTCTTGTGCTTCCCAAGTCATTTCCTCTCTGTTATTATTTCTCCACAAGACCTAAACAAAGGCTACCTCTTTGTTTCTCAGTTTCTGCACTTGCCTATCTAGTATAGCAATGGGTCCCTCTTCATAAGACAACTTCTAAGTAATTTGGACATCACCTACTGGCACGATTGTTGAAGGATCTCCAACACACTTACGGAGCATCATCGAGACATGGAAAACTGGGGGGACTGATTCGAGTTCTGGAGGTAGGTCCAATTCATAAGCAAATTGCCCTACTTTACGGACTATCTTATAAGGCTCAATATATCGGGGGCTGAGCTTGCCCTTCTTGCCGAATCTCATTACTCCTTTCATTGGCGACACTTTTAAGAACACCTAATCATTAATTTGGAATTCCAAGTTCCATTGGCGATTGTTCGCATAAGACTTTTGGCGACTTTGAGCTGTCAACAATCGGTCTCGAATAAGCCTGATCTTTTTCACCGCTTGCTGAATCAATTTTGGACCTATCAATTGTGTCTCCCTGACTTCAGACCATCCAATTAGCGATCTACACTTTCTTCCATATGGAACTTCGTACGGAGCCATCTGGATGCTGGAATGATAATTGTTGTTGTTGGAAAATTCAATAAGTGGCAAATGATCATCCCAATTACCCTCGAAGTCTAGTACACGTGCCCACAATGTAGCTTCCAAGGTCTAAATAGTGCGTTCAGCTTGTCCATCGGTCTGTGGGTGAAATGTTGTGCTGAGTCTAACTTGCATTCCCAAACCTTCTTGGAGGGATTTCCAGAATTTAGCTGTAAATTTTGCTCCCCTATCTGTGATAATGGATACTGGAACACCATGAAGTCGCACTATCTCCTTAAGAGACAGCCTTACATAATCTTCTGCCGAATATGTAGTTTTGATTGGAAGAAAAGGAGCTGATTTTGTAAGTCTGTCCACGATTACCCATATGGAATCATACTTACGCCGAGAACGAGGAAAACCTAAAATAAAATCCATGTTGATCACCTCCCATTTCAAGGTTGGAATTTCCATGGCTTGTAACAATCCTCATGTCTTTTGATGTTCAATTTTCACTTGTTGCTAATTTGGGCATTGAGCTACAAACTCTGCTATATCCTTCTTCATTCCATCGTACCAACACATTAACTTGAAATCACGGTACATCTTTGTCACTCCTAGGTGAATAAAATAATGAGAATAATGAGCTTCTTCTAGAATCTGACGACGTAGTCTAGCAACATTTGGAACACATAGCCTGCCTCGATACCTGAGAACTCCATCTGTAAAAACCTCAAATGGTGACTTTTCTTTCTAAGGAAGTGTATCTCTATAATGACTCAACTGTGGATCTTTATGTTGGTGCCTTTTCACCTCCATATCTAAGGATGAAACAGTTGGGTTATGAATGTCGACTCCGGCATTGCCTGAATCGATTAAACGAACTCCTAGGCTAGCTAGTTGATGGAGCTCACGAACTAATTCCTTCTTCTCTGATTGAATATGACATAAGCTACCCATGGATTTCCGGCTAAGAGCATCGGCCACCAATTTTGCTTTTCCCGGATGATATAATATACTTACATCATAGTCTTTCAATAGCTCTAGCCATCGCAGATGCAACTCCTTCTGCTTGAAGATATACTAGGGACTATTATGATCTGTATAAATATCAACATGTACACCATATAAATAATGTCTCCATATCTTTAGTGCATGACTAACTGCAGCTAATTAAAGATCATGGGTCGAGTAATTCTTCTCATGCTTCCGCAACCGCTTGGAAGCATAGGCGATAACCTTACCGTGCTGTATCAACACACACCCCAACTCGACACCGGAGGTATCACAATAAACAACATAGCCTTCTGATCCTTCTAGAAGTGTCAGGACTAGGGCTGAAGTCAGTCTATCTTTCAATTCCTGAAAGCTATGCTCACAACCAATGGTCCATTGAACTTTTGCTGATCTCTGAGTTAGCTTCGTCAATGGTGTTGAAACAGAAGAAAATCCTTCCACAAATCTTCTGTAATAGCCCGCTAATCCCAGGAAGCTACAGACGTCTATAGGCGTTGTAGGCCTTGGCCAAGACTTCACGACCTCAATTTTCTGAGTATCAACCCGAATACCATCAGCTGAGATAATATGGCCCAGAAAAGTTACGGAATTCAGCCAGAACTCACATTTTGAAAATTTAGAATACAATTCATGAGTCCGAAGAATTCTATGGATAGTACGTAGATGGTCTACATGCTCTGATTCTGACCGAGAGTATACTAGAATATCATCGATAAATACGATCACAAATAGATCTAGAAAAGGCCTGAATATGTTATTCATCAAATTCATAAACACTGCCGGGACATTAGTTAACCCAAATGACATCACCCAAAATTCATAATGACCATATCTAGTTCTGAAAGCCATTTTCGAAATATCCTCTTCCTTGACCCTCACTTGGTGATATCCTGATCTTAGATCTATCTTTGAAAACCAATTAGCACCGTGCAATTGATCAAATAAATCATCGATTCTCGGAAGTGGGTATTTATTTTTTATTGTCACCTTGTTCAGCTGCCTATAGTCAATGCACATTCGTAAAGAACCATCTTTCTTTCTTACAAACAAGACAAGTGCTCCCCATGGCGATGAACTAGGTCTAATAAATCCATACTTGAGCAAATCCTTCAGTTGTGCCTTTAGCTCTTTCAATTCTACAAGAGCCATTCTGTAGGGAGGAATACATATGGGTTCGATGTCCGATAACACATCAATAGTAAAGTTAATCTCCTGTTCCGGTGGAAGGCCTGGAAGCTCATTTGGAAATACATCCGGAAACTCATTTACTACCGGTACAGGTTGAAAAGTCAGCCGCTTTGCTTCGGTGTCATGAACTCGGACTAGATGATAAGTGTAGCCTTTTACAATCATTTTCCTCGCCTTGAGATAGGAAATAAACCTACCTCTTGGAGACCCTGTATTACCTTTCCACTCAAGCGTTGGTTCTCCTGGAAATCGGAATCGAACCATTTTCGTTCTACAATCCACATTAGCGTAACAAGAGGCCAACCAATCCACGCCCATAATCACATCAAAATCCAACATTTCCAGCTCAATCAAGTCGGCTATACTCTGATGATCACATACCACAATCGCACAATATACGATAAGGTAGAATCCAGATCAATCAATGCATAAACCTCATGAGAGAATACTGATAGGATATCGGTGACAACGTTAGAGGAGGACTCAAGATCCTGTCGTCCGGCCAATGCATATATACGGGGCTGAGGGCCACCTAAACTGGATGTTCCCCTCTGCCCTTGCCATGACCTGCTGAGATTTGGGGAGTCTGCCCTACAGGGCACACGGATGAAGAAGAACAGTTGTAGATCCTACAGGCTTGGCTCTATCTCTGCCACTTATCGAGGGACAATCACGTATCATGTGCCCAATTTGACCACAGACATAACAAGCATAGGAGCGTCGACGACACAGATCCGAACGAAATCTACCACACTGGCTATATTAGGGTAACGGTGGTCTCCTCTGACTGGGATCACCTCTAAACTAAGGACCCGAGACCCTCGAACTCTGACCTGGACTAGAATAAATGGGGCGGTCAAATATCCTGCCCGCGAACTGAGGAGGTGCACTAGTCGCAGACTGTCCTGAATATCTAGAATATTACTGCCTCTGACCCTCTCTATGCTCGCTACTAGCACCAACAGATCTGGCCCTCTTATTCTGCCCTCTGTCAGCATCACGCTCACCTCGGTGCAGTTGTTGCTGCTCTTCTAAATTTTGAGCGTGAGCCTGAATACAGGAGATGTCCATCCCTTCTTAAAGTGAAGCTGTCAAGCACTCTTTGACCAATTGTGGCCCTAAGCCACTCACAAATCGATGCACTCAGTCTCTTATATCGGCCACCAGGGTCGGAGCATACGTAGCCAATGAGTCAAAGCAGAGACTATACTCCCGGGCACTCATATTTCCTTTCTTCAAATTCAAGAACCAGTCAACTCGGGCCCTTCGAAACTCGGGTGGCAAGTAGTGGCGGATAAAGGCGTCTACAAACTCCTACCCAGCCGAGGGAGGTGCATTCTCCCCTCTTGATGAAACCCAATTATTATACCATAGAATGGCGACTTCCCGCAATCTATAGGACACTAACTCCACTGACTCGGTGTTGGAAGCTTGTATTATTCTCAACGTCCTCAGCATCTCATCTACAAAGCCTAGCCGGTCTTTATATTGCTTTGACCCAAATAATTCTGGAGGATTCAAACTTATAAAATCACGGCTCTTGCACTAGTCACCCTTTCACTGGGACCCGTACTTTGTCGCTGAGCCTGAGCAGAAACTAGCTGGGTTAATAGCTGAATAGCCTCGGTCATCTGCTGAGCCGAAGCACCCAGTGGAAGGACTGGAGGCACTGGAGCTGGAGCTGAGGCCCCTTCATGCTCCTTTAAAACAGGCGAAGTGTGAGAGGTATGAGATAAAGCCTCATTATGGGACTCACCCTCTTCTATATTTATCAGGGATTCCTGCTCATTCCGCCTTCCTGTCGCAGTCTTGCCCTTCTGGGCTGCTGTTGCTTTTCTCTTCACCGACATCGCTGAAATCCAATTAGGGAAAAGTGAAATGTTATATTATAGTTCTATCGCACGATCTATGAACAAGAAAGACAGTCAATTTTCCTAAATTCCCCGCAGCCTCTTTTTATAAGTGTTGCGCGCTTCACACCCATAAACAAGACTCTACTAGACACGGCTCGTAGACACACCCTAGGACGAAACTGCTCCGATACCACTTTTATCACGACCCAACTAGTGGGCCATGATAGGTACCCATAGCTGACTACCGAGCACCACTCATCATGCTATCTATCATACTCAATCTGGGCATACACCGTTCTCGACACAAGTCATATCAGGAAACAACCTCAAAATATCTCCCAAAACTTGTATATATGCATAAGCCCACGAGGCTACAAAAATGATGTACAAAATATGCAATGAATAAGTCATATAGCACTTACAACCCACACATAAGTATCTACAAGCCTCTAAATAGAGTACTAGAATCATAAGGACGGGACAGGACCCCGCCATGCCCCAAATATGCACACAAAGGAATATACCAATAGGTTGCACCTCCGGAGTAGTGGCGTACTCCTGTACAACTGCTGATAAGGCTCCAAGGTATCCGATCTGTCTCCCTGTCTACCTGTGGGCATGAACACAGCGTCCATAAAGAAGGACGTCAGTACGAACAATGTACTGAGTATGTAAGGCATGTGCAACAGAAAAATAAAGAAATAAATGAGCATAATATGAAGAGCAAACCTGTCACTGATTTCCTCTTAAGGCGGAGTCTTTCATGCTAACTTTTATAGTAAAAATAATATCATATCATACATATATAAGCTACTAGACCATATAGGTACGGTGTGATCATCATTAGCCGGCATCCAAGCCTCCCGCGACCGGGGCGTAAGCTGTTCACTGCAGTGGGATGTCTGCCCAGCCGCCTATAGGGCGGCGCGGTGTTATACTGCCCGGCCATGTAGGCACGATGTGGTTATACATGAAAATAACATAAAGCACGCATGAGAGCACAAATTAAAGCTATGACTCTATTGGAGTAACGTAAGGTCGGTAACCTCCGATTACATTATGAAATAGTCATCATCGCTACAGCTCACCTTGAAGGAACTGACATCGTGAGGTTAGACAACAATAAGAAACACATCAATGAAATCACAAAGGTAGGATCATCAAGCTCATATTAGCGTCATCTCATAGGGTTCGGAATCTCTAAAATAGCATCATTATCATCATCATTATCATGAAACATATCTCATCTTTGTCTCATAAGAAACTCCTAAGAATCATGAACTCTCAACTCTTAGGATGTAATAAGATCATGGAATGTAGAAAATAAATCATTAGCCTAGTCATGCTTTTGAAAGAATGGGACTAGCCTTACATACCTTTACGTCTCCTTAGCCTAATCAACTAAACGCCTTCCTTCCAAGCTCATGATTCTACATTCAAGAGAATTCGTACTAAGATTACATAATCGAAAACATACTTAAGCTTAAGCTAAAGCGACTAAGAGCTAATGAAAATTGGGCAGCATTTCCTTTGTTGCTACAACTTTCTCCATCTAATAAACAACCCCCAAATAGCAATAGCAACACCCATAATATCATAATCAATAAACTTCTTCAAACATTATTCAATCCTCACAATTCTCTTACAAATCATCCACAACCATAACTGCAATACAACAACATATTGATTTTTCACATAATGCTCCCTCAATAATATTAGCATCATTCATAACAAGATTATACTCATTTCATGCTACGAATCATGACTCAAATGAACTTACTGCTCAAATTACCCTTACTTCCATATTTTGGGCTCATATTTTACTTTCTTCTTTAATCTAAGTCTTTCAACTACTCAATACTTGTAATAACATGAAATAGATGTAAAACTCACCTTTGATTATGTAGGAATGATCTTTTGATGAAAACACTTCTCTTGGGAAAACCTAAAACATCAATTCCAAAGGAAACCTTGACTTCTATCAACCCTAGTGAGCATCCACCCACTTGATTCTACTAATTCTTGGTGCTTAATCTTTGATTTCTCTTGGATATGAGTTAATAAGGTGTGGAGAATATTCTAGATTCTTCAAAGTGGAAGTGGTGGAATCTGAAAAATGAGGATAGGGGTCATCTATTATAACTGGAACGGGAAAGTTCCAGCTAAGTGGTTAGACGTGCAGGTCGACGACCCGTCGACGTGTCGACGGTCCGTCGACTTACACCTGCAAATATCTGATCGCAGAAACACAAGGACGGTGCACAGCGACAGTCCATCGACATGTCAACGGCTTGTCGACACTGACTGGTGTCTGCAGAATTTCCTGATTCAGTCCAGATTTCATCGATTCGATTCGTTCGATTTATAATCCTTACAAATTACCAGAAATTACTGATGATACATTCGTACACGGGGTAAGACACTTTATTCCCAAGTCGGGCACGGGTTTCCATTCCTAAGGCATACTTGACTAGGAACCATAAGTCTTACTACGACGAAAACGAGGGGTGCAATACTCATTTCTGCAAACAGCCCAGAAAACACATCCAATGCCTCATAGGGCGATCACAAATACTCATAACATCTATCTCAAGTTCTTATTTCAAAGTATGTCAATATCAATAAGGGAGGAAACAAACCTTTCGGAGTAACAACTTCAATTCTCATCAATTACCTCATAGCGGTATAATCAACTGCTTATCCACCGTCAAAATGGAGTAACGTATAACACGTAAACCCTGAATCAATCGATACATACACATTATAAAAGAATGTTGGTGTTATACCTATGACAATATCAGGGGAAGATGTGAGATACTGTCGCCCAGTCAATACATAGATGTGAGGTTGAGGGCCACTCGAACTGGCCGCTGCTCCTCGACTCCTACCACAGCCTGTTGGTGCCTGTGAGCCTTGTCCCGGAGGTCGTACAGATAACAAAAAACCAGATGCTAATCCTGTGGGCTGAGCCCTACCTCCACCAAGTACAAATGGACAGTCACACTTGATATGGCCTTGCCAACCACAGGCATAACAACCACCTAAGCCCAATCGACACGGTCCTGAGTGTAATCCACCACACTGACACGCCGTAGCACAGGTGGCCTCGTCTGACTGGAACCACTCTTAATCTGAGAACTGGGAACTCTAGAACTCTGAGCTGACCCAAAATTAGCGAATCTATCAAACCTGGGTCCAGGAAACCGTGGAGGCACACTAGCTGCTGAATAAACTAAGTGTCTTGCCGCTTTGGGCCACCTCCGAACTCACTGTCAAACCCTGGGGACTCAGACCTCTTGCTCTGACCCCAACTACCATGACACGTACCCTGTCGCCGAGCCTGAGTGGCTAGTAACTGGATCAGCAAAAGGATGGCCTCTCTCATCTCCTGGCCTGAGGCATCTGGTGGAGGAACTGGGGGTACTAGGGTAGGAGCTGAGGCTCCTCTTTGCTCCTCTGAATCGAGTGGAGTATGCGAAGCCTGGGATGGGGTCTCACTTTGGGACTTGGCTCGAGCCTTGGTAATCCGCTGAGTACGGCTTGTAGTATCACTAGCCACTCCCTTGCCTATCTGGGCAGCTACAGTTTCCTTTCGGGGCATCGCTGAAATCAGAACAAATCATTAGAAAAGGAATTCTTATCTCACCGCTCTATCGCACGATCAAGAATAGAAAGAATGGCAACATCCTAAATGTCCTGTAGCCTCCTACTTATAAGTGTGGTGCACAACACACCCATAAACAAGACTCTATTAGACATGTTCTGTAGACAACCCTAGGACGGAACTGCTTTGATACCACTTCTGTCACGACCCAAACAGATGAGTCATGATAAGTGCCTGACCCCTAATGACCAGACACCCCTACACTTGCTGAACTATCACATAACAACAGGGTGGCCTATATCTGACTCATATCCAATGGTGTGTATATATATATATATATCATGTACTAACTACATATAATTGTCTACAGACCTCTAATAGAACATAAAGCTGTAGAAAGGATGGGACAGGCCCCGCCATACCCATATATGAACATAACAAATAGCATACCAAAAGATAGCGAATTGCAGCTCCGAACCAAGTGGAGCACACTGACTACTGCTGAGGAGAAGTCCTACTGAGCTAGACCGTATGTCGGTTTATCGGTACCTGCGGGCATGAACGCAGCCCCCCGAACAATAGGTGAGTCAGTACAGATAATGTACCAAGTAGGTAACGTATAAGAACAATAAGTACATAAGAATCATGAAAGAAATCTAAAACGTGAAAGGTAGTATCAATATCTGAAAGTGCTTCTGCGGCATATGATTTGCATGCTATCTTTAAAAATCATATACATATATATAAACCGTTAGTGCTGAGGAACGTACAGCCCGATCCATATATCATATCATCCCACGTCCGGGGTATCATCATAACGTATCCACTGCTGTGGTGTGAACATCTACGTGTCGTACCCGGCCAACTATAACGCGGCTCGGTGTGAGAAAATACATACATATATGTATAAATGCATGAAGGAATCACGAAAGAGTACTCCGAAAACTATAATATGAAACACATGAAGTCAATGATACAATGAATCTTATACCATGTAGGAGTAGAGTCTTTGGAACTCACTTGCTTACTTCTTTCGTTCATATGGTAAGGATCATGCAAAAAGAATAGAAGGGACAACCTTAACATACCTCGGAGTCTGCCTAATGTCCGATGCGTACTTCCCGAGCTTACAGCACTACAACCAAGATAACACGAATTACAATTAGGCCATATACATCCCTTACTACCCATTCGAACTATGCATGAAACGTAACGAAATTTGGGCAGCATTTCTACTATAATTCTTACTCCTATCCAACCCCCAAATGGTACACAACACACAAAAAATAATCGTCAACAATAGTAACAATATACAACAACATAAACAAGTAAAAATCTCTCCAAAATTCCAAGCGAAACAGCCTTCAAGGCAACCACATCAACAAACTTTAGGTCCTTCATATCATGTTTTCCTTTACTTTAAACTAAGGAATTCCTTCACATACAACTTATGTCAATAATTTCATTTCCAAATATAATCAAATCCAAGCCACAACATCTCCCAAAACAGCCCTTAATCTTAGTTTGACTCAATTAACCCACCGCTTCCATAGCTATATTTCCTTCACTTTAAATCACTAAAACTCTTTGTAATCACTTAATAACAAGGATAAGAATAGTATACATACCTTAAAGGGGCTGGAATTCTAAGAACCAAACTCCACATCCAACTCCTAAGTTCGACAACTTCAATAAAAACCCTATGAACAACTTTCCCTTCACTAGCTCGGGTTTTCGGGGCTTGGATCTTACTTAGAGAGAGTTTAGTGTCTGTTGGTGTGGATTAAAATGAAAAAGAATCACAAATTAGATGCATATATACATAAGCTGCACCGCCTGAAAATTAACGGGTCGTCGATGTGCACCGACGGATCGTCGACATTTCGACGGCCCATATCTTCAAGAGTCGATGTGAAAATTCAGACCTGCCAGTTGCATTGGAAAGTAGACTCACTGAACTTATGAATGCATAGGTTATGGGTTTCGTAACTCCTTGTATTCAAGGATATATGCCTCCTCAAAGTTGACCCAAAATGTCTGTCCGGAATTCTACCAAAGTTTCAACAAACTTAATTTCTTCGATTCGCTTAACATCCAACCTTCCCGATACATACTAAACATGATACCAAGCTCTCATGTATGAAGAATGAGCATGAATAATTCCTTATGACCTTGACTACAACCTCGCCTTTCAAGTCTTCGTCAACTAACTCACGACGAAACTTTACATGTAAAAGTACGGGGTGTAGCACCTAGTTTGGCTTCGGGTGCTGGTCACAGCACCTCGGAATTGGGGTGTGACAGTACTCTAGACGGAAGTATCGACTTCCCAATAGCACAACCCATAGGGGACTCGCGAAGTCCATATACTCAATCAATCCATGATTCTAGGACAACCATCAGACATCGAACTCTCACATCACTCCACTCAATCCGTGACTCCGGGACAACCGTCAGATATCAGACTTCTCACATCATTCCATTCAATCCATGATTTCGAGAGAACCGTCGAATATCAGACTTCTGACATTACTCTCATGCAAACTGAGCCCAGCTAATCACAGTGTTTCATCAGGTATCAACAGTATATCATGAGAGATGTCAATATGTGGAATGTATGAATCAATATCAATAATCAGGTCAATATCACAAGTACCAAGCACGGGTACGCGAATCATATCATGAAATATTACACAAGTCATATGGAATACTATCCTCGTACGAGGTACCACAATATCATGAACAAGATATACCAATAGTCTCCAATATCTACTATTACCACGCGGCATCAAGCCAATAACAATAGAGCAATCAAGTCACAACACAACGGGGTGGCTATCCCCAATCACGCAACAAGGCCAAACCTAAGACAATATCCAACCCAATTTCATACCCGAAGGTTTACATGCTTTCTCTGACAATATCATCTAAATATATGCTTCGCTGCACGAAGTCTCACCAATGGTAAGTCACAACCTACCTGGATGGCAGAACAACGATATACCAACAATCACTTCTTAGCCTTGCCCTTTCGCTGAGCCTCAAGATCAAGAAAGTCTAGGCATATTCGAAATCTAGATTAGAAATCATGAAGATTGATACCTATATTGCTATCATTCAAATTAGGTCAAAAACCAACCCTAGAATTTGGGGAAACGGGGCCCACAAGGTCAAAACGGGAAATTCGGGGGTTAAATATCCAATTAAATACTAGGTGATCAAAACCCATCAACTAATTGCTAAATTAACTCAAGGATTCACCCAATTTCGAAATCCAAGCAAAATCCCCAATTTTGGGTATAAACCTTAACTGTTAGATTCAAGAATCCAATAATAATAATGGAAGATATATGATTAAAAACCTTAGATACATCATAATCTAGCATAAACCAAATCAATTTCATCATTAAAAATCCTAGATAGAATATCCATTAAATCCACTTTTTATCTTCCATTACTAAGGAACTAACAAGGAAGAAGAATTCTAAGATGATTAGGAATAATTAATTAGTAAAGGGATTAGAAGGACTTACCACCAAGATTTTTCTACAAGAATCCTCTAGAATTGTTCCCAAGAGCTCAAATTTCGGAATGGTAATAACTGATAGACTAAAGGATTTTAATGAAAATAACAAGCCCGATACCGATGTGGCAGCATCGGGACCGCCACAATATCACCGCCCCGATGTTCACTCAGACCGTCGGGACGGACAGGACACAACATAGCTAGGCGGCCCCAGCGGCCTTGTTTTGTAGGAACAAGGTCTATTGGGGGATTCAGGGAAAGTTGACAAATGAGTTCTGCTGTGGCTTAACATGAAGAGAAGGTTTTCACGACTAACTCAAAAGAAATGATATATAGAAAGGATTATGGAATTGATTGTTTGTTAAGGTTGAGTTGAAGAATGTCATAAAGATATGGGTTGTTCCTATTATACTTTAAGATACTGGAGATATTAAGATGATTTTATATAAGTTAGATTAGTGAATTGGGGTTAGTTCCTACAGATCAGGAGTTGTCAGTAAAATGAAGTATAGTCAGAACTTATGTTTGCCATTGATGCAGAGATGATTACGTTGAGTAGAGCTACGACTAGTTAGAGAGTTAACACAATTGCAGAGCGAGGGTTACGAGAGTATCAAGAGGCAAGTTGTGAGATTTAAAGGTAAGTAAGGTAGAAAAGAGAAAGATATGAGCTATTGGAGTACATGAGGTCATAATTGGTTCAGACCTCAGTTAAGAGGCCAGAGCGCTGTGATTCGGTATCCAGGCATGTTAGTGATTTCTTCAGAAGCATATTTTTCGACTTATGAGTTTCAAGCACAAAGAGATTAGCTACGTGAGTAGAGAAAGGTTTGTAAACCTAGTATGTTCGTAAATTCAGTAGAAGTCTATGAGGAGTATGAGTGGATTTAAACAAGTTAAAAGTCGGGTAATGGACGACAAGATTTCGAGAAGGACAGAAGTAAACGTAGGAAAGATTGAGTAAATAACCAATGGAGACCTACTATGGTGATGGTATGATTAAATATGATATGTTAACGGGAAGAATGATTCGATAAGGGGATGTACCAGAGAAAGGGGATCAGGGACAGAGTACAAGACTAGTTTAAACATTCGTGGACAAAAGTTTCTAAGGGGGGAAGGATGTTACACATCGAAAAATTTCATGTTACTAAGACTGTAGACGGCTTAGTATGAGCTCAAGGGAGAGTAAAGTTATACAAGGATTAGGGATGAAGATTATATTATATGAGTATAGGAGTAACATATAGATGACATTTGGAGACCGTATGGTGCAAATAAGTCAATACATTATTTGATGAATAGCCCTCGTAACGATAAGTTAAGGTGGGGCCCCAATGTTAGGGTTTTATAAAGGACTTATGAAAAGTGATATGAGTAGTAAATGGGAAGTTGATCAAGTCTTAAGAAGGACCCTTAAGCAAAATATATGCATAGCCCTCCAAAAGGATGATTTAAGGATATGTTTTCGGATGATCTAACTTGGAGGTGCCAAAATACTATTACAAGTTTGGAATTTGGAAACATACCAAAAATGAAAGTTGTAGATAATTGAAAGATCATTCCAACCATAGGTCGTGGGCCCTCATACGATAACGGGATCAAGAGTTATGTTCATTTTAATATAAAGACACCAAGCTGCCAAATGGATTCCGCGGGTCCCACTTGAGAAGGTTGGTGAAACCGACTTATGAGGGGTATAAATACCCCCATTAACTCTTTTTTTTCAGCATTTTACATTCTTAATAGTCCTAGAAACTTCCCAACACAACCCCCAAACATTCATAGCCCATTAAATCAAGAATTTAACAAGATTACACCAAACTAGTCCATGAAAGGTGATTGTTCTTGCTTTTACTTGATGTTGTGGTAAGTTGGTCTTGAAGAAAGTTGGTGTGGCTGAATGTATTCAAGTATAAGGTATGTTCTTCATCCTATCTCTTATGTTGAGTTGATTTGAAGGTTTGGCAAGTCTTAAAAGTAAATATAATTATGGAGGAAAGGTCATAAAGTGTTGTGTTGTAGCTGTTGTGTTTATGGACTGTTTTGAGCATGTTGTGGCCGTGTTTCTGGGCTGATTTACGTGTATAGAGATGGTATCTAATGTTTTTGGTGTGTTGAAGAGATTATGCTCCCTGATTGGGAAGAAAGGAAGTGTATATTGTTGTTGTATGTTGAAAAACATTGTGTTTGATGTTTATGGAATATATTGCTATGGATAATAGTGTGTTTGATGTTGGTATTTTGTTGTTGTTGGTGGTGGTGGCTGAATTGAGATTTTGTGCTAGGGATATAAACAGGGGAGATGCTGCCCGAATTTTGGCAGATTCTAAAGAAGTTTGTTTTAAGGACTTGAGATAGGCATATGATGATATGTCTAACGGTAGTATAATTTCTCTTGAATATAGATTTGTATGTTCGGGAGAATAAATGTTAATTCGTAGGAGATTAAACAGGTATATTAAGGCTAGTCCCTTTCTTTCAAAGGCATGATTACTATGTTTTTATTCCATACATGATATCCATAATATTTTTACTCCTAGAAATGCCAGAAGTCTATAATTTCTGAAGATTCTTATGATGACTCCAATACTAGAGATTTCCATGCCTAAGGTTCTAGATGATTTCATGGCGTGACTGAGCGTGCTAGATAATTATGGATTATATTTATAATAAGTGGCCTCAGCTTATGTTTGAGCGTGATATAGAATATGTGGCCTCAGCTTAAGTCTGAGCGTGCTACACAATATCTGGCCTCAGCTTATGTCTGAGCATGCTACATAACGTGTGGCCTCGGCTTATGTCTGAGCGTGCTACATAATTCTTGATTATATTCAGGATATGTGGCCTTAGCTTATGTTACGGATCATTCAAAGTGAGACATGATAGATGTGATGATTATGGTAGTGATGAAATTCCTTATTACCGGAATGAACCCAGCAAATAAACGAACTCCAAAGACTCTATTCCTAGGCAGTGTAGGGATATTTGTATCCTTGACCTCTTAAGTCCCGAAGGGGCACCCATAAGTTGTATGATTTCATAATGTTGTCTAATTCCCGAAGGGGACATTCATAAGGTTTATTTATTCCTATGCATTTTACATTTGATTTTTGAGTCTAGAAGGAGACAAATGAAAAGGGGAAGAAGTTCCCATTTTTAAGAAAAGGGAAGAAGTTCCCGTTTTGAACTAAAAGTTGCTCTGAAGGGAGTCTTTTGATGGTTTCCAAATATTTTCATGCATTTTGCATATGTAACATACATGCACGACTTCATTTCATGGGGAAGGGAAAAGGGACAAGGTGTTATATACGCAAACCACCTGATCAGCTGGTATACGATGATTATGATGCCCGAAGGGGCTAGCCGACAGGGCCATTGTGCTATTATGCCCGAAGGGGCTGCGAGCAGGGCAAAGCCATGCATTATATATATATATATATATATATATATATATATATATATATATATATATATACACACTGATGCTGCATCAAAAGTTCATATGCACATATATGTTTTTCAGAGTTAGTTACAGGTACAGATTGAGTCTGTTACTCTTTTATCATCCGAGTTGAGATATATTGTTTCAGTTCTGCCTTACATTCTCGGTACATTATTCGTACTTATGTCCCTTTTCCTGGGGGCACTGCGTTTCATACCACGCAGGTGTATACAAATAAGTAGAAGACATTGGCTATAGGATATTCCCAGGCTATCAACTGGATTGGTGAGCTCCATCTCAGTTCGGAGTGTTGCCCAGTCAGAGTACTTATGTTATGGTATCTCGTGTATGTTAGATACTTTTGCAGAGAGTGCATCGAGATGTCGATAGTGGTGTAAAACGACCATATAGGTCGATGCATTTTTATGCTTTATTTTCAAAGATTTTATTGTGACTAAATGTTTTCTTTGAATTAATGATAAGGGAGAAGTCCCTGATTTGGCGAAAGAGTTTATTGAAAAGTTTTTTTTACCTGATGGAAGCGGGACTTCATAGATTAATGGTTCACAAAAAGTTGTGACTCCTGGATGGAATAGTAGTATGGCACTCAACCGAGTAGGGTCTTGGGAGTTAGTCGCCGCCCTTCGGTTTGGGTCGTGACAATGTGCTTGTCAAGGCTGGTGAATTCTTGTTGCCTACTGATTTTGTCATCCTCGAGTGTACTGTTGATGGGGATATTCCTGTTATCTTGGGGAGAACTTTCATTGCTACAGGAAGGGCTTTTATGGATCCTAAAAAGAATGAAATCAAATTTCGAGTCAACTATGAGGAAGTTAATTTCCAAGAGAGTAAGAGGATGAAGTTACCGAGTGCTTACGAAAGCATTTAGGTTATTGATTCTATTGATATGGTGGATGAACCTGTTGAATTTAAAACGGATGATGAGTATTTGGGTGAAGCCATAACAACTATTCTTATGAACTTTGATGCTGATAATATGGAAGGTTACATGGAAACAGTGAATTCTTTTGTGGGGTTGGTTCCTATTCTTACCAACCAAAGAAGCTTGACCTTGATCTTGAAAATAGAAAGACACCTCCGGCAAAACCATCTATTGAGGAGCCGCCGAAGCTTGAGCTTAAGCAGCTTCCTTCATATCTGAGATATGAATTTGTGAGTGCTGATCATACTTTGCCGTGATTGTGTCTGCACTGCTGAATGATGAGTAGACGAAGTAGTTATTGGAGATTCGGAGAGAGTATAGATGTGTGATTGGGAGGACCATTGCAGACATTCAAGGTATTTCTTCTAGTATTTGTGAGCATAAGATTCAGCTTGACGAGTAGAGTACACCGAGTGTTGAACATCAGAGAAGATTGAAACAACCTATGCAAAAGGTGGTCAAGAAAGAGATTATAAAGTGGTTAGATGCTGGAGTTGCTTATCCTATTGTATATAATAAATGGATGAGCCCAGTCCAATGTGTTTCGAAGAAAGGAGGCATCACTGTGGTGAATGCTAAGAACGAATTGATTCCTATAAGGACGGTGACTGGGTGGCGTGTCTGTATGGATTATCAGAAGCTGAATTCTGCTTCTTGCAAGGACCATTTCCACATGCCATTTATTGATCATATGCTTGATCGGCTGGCGGGAAGGTCATATTATTTCTTCCTTGATGGGTACTCTGGCTACAACCAAATTAACATTGCTCTTGAAGACCAGGAGAAGACTACGTTGACATGTCCTTATGGGAAATTTTATTTCAGCAGGACGTCATTTGCTCTTTGTAATGCACCGGCTACTTTTTAGCGGTGCATGATGTCTATTTTCTCAGATACAGTTGAGGACTTTTTGGAGGTCATCATGGATGATATTTCTTTTGTATTTAGTAGGAGGCCTTTTGATGAATGTCTTGACCATCTGGGTCAAGTGCTGAAGAGATGTGAAGAGACTAATCTCATGCTTAATTGGGAGAAGTGCCATTTTATGGTGAAAGAAGGGATCGTCCTTAGTCACAAAATATCTGAGAAAGGGTTGAGGTTGATCAAGAAAAAATTGATGTCATTGGCAAGCTTCCTCCACCTATCTCTGTAAAAGGACTTCGAAGTTTCTTGGGGCATGCTGGTTTCTATTGGCATTTTATTAAGTCGGTGAAGCTAAAGTGTGGTTTGAAAAGCTGCTCCATAACACTGTTCATACATGGCTAGAGATGGTTTCTCTGTTTCTCAAAAAGTGGTTCCCTTCGAGCAAGAGAGAGAAAATTCATGACAAGATTTATGACTTCAAGTAACTACCTGGGGGACAACTATTTGAATAATGGGAGAGTTTACTAATTTTATAAGGTGCTTCTAATGTTGTTCATAGCATCGGATGCCTGTTACGCCTAGGGTTGATTTTGGGGCGTAAAGTGTCCTAGGATTGGTGTGGAGCTGTGTCTAGTGGAGTCTTCTTTATGCAGACTAGCTACTTGTATGGATGTATGACTACCAGGACATCATAGGCGTTTCTTATTCTTCTTGATCATTATGACGTGTTCGTTATTCGTGCTTTATGGAGATGACTTTAACTCGTGTTGTAGATGCAAACAAAGTGAACAATGGTGTTACGGAATGCACATTATTGTGATATGTAATTTGATGGATGGTACAGAGTCGCTAAAATTGTATTGTAGGAGTTCTGTATATATGGTCATTGTAGGGTTTGGTTGTTGATAAATTGAGACAGGTATAGAAACAAAAGTAGTCCTGGTTATAGGGAAAACTCTTTCAAAATCTTTTTAGGCTGAAAGGAATAATAAAGACGTGATGTGTTTCATGTGCTGGAGGTTAGGATGAAGGGAACAATTGAGGGTCCCTTGTAGTGAATTAAAAATTATCGTACATTGAGTTTATATTCTTATTGGGTTAAAAGATCTGTGCCATTTTGATGTAAAGTGGAAGAACTATATTTTAGGCTAGAAACTCGAAAACAACCGCTTGTAGAATAATGATTTAAGAAGATGATGGAGTTGGTTTAGGCTTTAATTTGGTAGTCTCGGTTTTGGCATGAGGTAAGTTAGGCTTGAATCAAGTGTTGTTGAATAAGCCTCCTTGTCAAAGTATATTGTCTAGATAGATATATTGTGCACCTCCTAGTCAAAGCATATACGTGTTGAACCTTTTGGTATCTAACTCTTGGGAAAGTGAGATGAAGGTAGAAAACCCCTTATTCGTGTTGAGACTTGAGTGTTCTAGTCATTAAAATCCCCGTGAGGACTATGTTGTTCTTATTTGGGTGTAGATGTATTTTTACATTTCCGGGTTCGTATAGTACAAAGAAAGCTCCACGTCATGATTTGGCTCGTAGAGAGGTGGTTGGAGTCTCAGATGTTGTGGTCATAGGTATTCTAACTATATGTTCTTTTGAAGCATATTCGCTGATCGATTCGAGTTTGACTCTTTCTTATATAACTTAGTATCTTGCCCTTGATTTTGGTGTGGAACCCAAGCGATTGTTAGAACCCTATACTATGAATACCCCTACTAGTATTCTCATTATTGCTTCTAGAATCTATAGAGATTATGTAGCCAGAGTTAAGGGCCGTGAGAGTGCTTCTGAAATGTTGGAAATAGGAATGGTGAACTTTGAAATGATTATGGGGATAGACTGGCTTTCCAAGTGTTATGCAATTCTAGGCTGCCGATTAAAAATAGTTAGGCTTGTATTTCTAGATGAACCCGTTATGAATGGAAGAGTAATATCGTTAAATCTCAAGGTAGACTACGGGTGTAAATCCCTTATTCCATGCTTAGGCTTGTCTGGTGTAGTTGTGGGAGTCTCTGTGAGGGCCATCTGGTTATTGTTAGAGTATTATATGAGTTTTGTTTGAGATAGCTTGTAATACAAAGGAACACTAGCGAGAATTTTGAAGAATTGAGGTTTAGTGAAAATCTTAGGCCATGACTTTCATTCGGGGACAAATGATCCTAAGGAGGGGATAATGTAACACCCCGTAAATTTGGGTTAGGTGTGAATGTGTAAAACTAGTAATAAGATGATATTTTAGCTATATTAATCCATTCGGGATGAATTTGGGTGATAAGCATTCGTTTTGAAGTCAACTAAAATAGTGAAGTTTGTAAGAGTTCTCAAACTCATCTAAATTTCAGTAGGTCTACTTCTATGAAAATTTCGTGAAAATAGGTTGGGAATTTGGGAAAACTTCCTCAATAAGAGTTGTAGATATTTAAAATACTTTCCAACAGTAGGTCGCCCAGCTCTAACAGAGCTTTCTGCTAGGAGTTATGCCCATTTTACTGAACATCGTCTATGCAGTATAAAAATTAAGCGTGCGCGGAGCCTCAGGCCAAAGTTTCAGGAAAATCAAAATTTTGATGCCGTCGAAATAGATACACCGTGTGCGCTGCCATGGGTGAAGCACCAGGCCATTTTATGCCTGTAGCGATTTTTCCCGAATTTTATAAAAGCCTAACTTCGTTATATTCATTCCCACTTCGTTTTGGCTGACTTTTAGAGAGGAAACAACCTTAGGGTTTCCCCAAAACATATAAGGTAATTCTTGATTAATTCCCATCACTTCATCAATCTAGCATCAAATTAACACTAGTTCATCTTTCAAAAACCCTCGACTCTTGAAACCTAAGAAAGAGAAGAATAAAGGGACGTTTGGAGACGTTGAGATTCCTTCAATAAGGTATGATCCTTGAATTTTTTGATGTTATTGAAAGGGTTTAGACTAGTGTAGGTTATCCTTTGGGATTAGAATCCATGATTGATTCATCAAGTGTTCAAGAACACATTTATAGGCTTAGAAAAAGACCTAGTTTTCGAAGCGTAAAAAAAGTTCATAGAAATGAATAAAGCTTTAATCTTTCCCACCTAAATCCATTGTAGATTGATTGTTGAACCTTGGGAATTCCGTTTTGCTAGCTTTTAGCACGATTTGAGGTATGTCTCTTTTTGGAAGCCTTGTGTTGAATGTATATCTCCTTTTAAAAGTTCTTTATTGAATAAAAAGGTGAACCTTTCAGGCGTTTGAACTCTATTTCATGCTTCGACTGTGGTTGATGTGCGTGAGGGGACAAACCCACATTAAACCTTGATTGTATGATCCTCTATATACGTATATGAAATTATAATCGTTGTCTTCCATAAGAGATGATCAATAATGATGGTTAATTGTTGGTACTGATGTTTTATAATGAACTATGACAATGGAATCTTTTTTAAAGAAGTGGAAATGTTTTCAAGATTATCTATGAAATTATGTATCTCTGTAATGGCATAACGAACCTTAATGCTGATTGTTGATGTGACTAACTTGAGGTGAATTGTGATTCGGCTTCTATGCTATGAACTATGTTGCCGTGTTTAGCCTAGCTACACGGGAGGAAGGTTAGTCACTATGGATCCTAGTGTGGTAATTGTATAGTCATTCGGGAGGAAGAGTGGCCATTGCGGGTTTGCTACCCGGGTGCGGTTTATGCCTAGCTATTCGGGAGGAAGGATAGCCGTCGAGAACCTGAGATTTCGATCTGGTGCTTCTAAGCTGTTTAGGGAACCTCAAAAAGGTCAACCCTTCATTGTGACTGATTCTTAGGCCTGTGTTGGCATGTGTAATATCTTTATCTCTCTGTGAAGTGTATTTGATGATAATCGGGTGAATTGAGAGGACATAACTGAAAGTTGTAAACTTGATAAAAAGGGATTTGCATTCATTTGACTATGCATATTGAACCAAGATTGACTAATTGTTTTTACATTAATTTTACATGGTTTTTAGAACTGTTTTCTTTAAGTATTATTTTACCTTACTTTAGTCCTACTTATTGTCCTCGACGCACTCACTGAGTACTCAGTACTCAGGTATACCATTGATGTTTTTGATGGTATGTTAGGTAACGAAGAAGAGCAGGTATAGACAGATCTCGCAGTTTAGGAGTACTTTCTGCTTTCCAGATTGTTGGTGAGCCCACACATTTGTTCGTGGGTTTTCATTGAGTCAATTATTACTTCTTAATAGTTTCAGGCTGTGTCCTGAGTTAGTTTATTTTCTTAGAAGCTCCATAGATAGTTATAAACTTGTGGGTAGCGTCTTCGATGTCTCTTATATTTTATGGAGGCATGTTGCCACGTTTTAATTTAAATGTTGAATAAGACTTACGCTGATTTATTATTTGATGGTGATGATGACTTTCTTAGCTATTTATAACGTATTGACAAAACTATTGAAAGATCATCGAAAAATATTTGATGTTTTATTAATTTTATAAGGTGCTTCCGGTGTTGTTCATAGCATCGGATGCCCATTACGCCTGGGGTGGGTTTTGGGGCGTGACAGAGGCATAATAAGATCATGCACCCAATTTACTATGCCAGCAGAACATTTACATTATTGCTGAGCAAGAGCTGCTTGCTATAGTCTTTGAGTTCGAGAAATTTAGGGCCTATCTATTGAGGTCCAAGGTAGTGATATACACCGATCATGCAGTGTTGAAGTGGTTAATGGCGATGATTGATTAGATGAGTCCTATTGTTGCAAGAATTTGACTTCGAGGTGAAAGATCGCAAGAGGTCCGAAAATCAGGTAGCATATCGTCCTTCACGACTTGAGGAAGCTAAAAGACCGTTAGAGGAGCTTGATATAGATGATACTTTCCCAGATGAGAGGGTTCTAGTACTGTCATCTGAGATGGCACCACGGTATGCAGACATTTCCAACCTTTTGGTGCCGGACGTTATTCCCGAGGAAATTAAAGCATATCAAAAGAAGAAATTCTTGAGGGACTATCGTCAATATTACTGGGATGAACCTATTACACCTCGTAGTTTGGACGTTGATTTCCGTACGTGTCTAGTGTTTCATCGTGAACACTGGAGTGGTATGCGCCTATTTTATGGTTATAAGAGTTTACGATCATGTAGGAGAAGTATTGGAAGGATTGGAGGTCATATTGGTGGAAGATGAAAAAAATTGAGCGAAATGGGCAAAATTACCCTTCGCGTTCGCGATGGCCAAGGAAATTCTAGACCATCGCGTTCGCGAAGGTCATTTGTTAAATCAGTTCCACTGACTTTGACCCCCTATTTTAAGGGTTTCACAAGATCTTTCTCCACAAAACTCAGAAAACAGATTAGAGGGGGAGGATATCATAAATTAAGTGATTTTCAAGTAGCCGAATATTAGTTTAGGCTCAGATAGCGCGTGGTTGTGATTTGTAGTATTTTTTGGCAGTGGATTCGATTTGGATTTTAGGCGAACACTGAAGATGTTGCTGTTCCAGTAAGAATAAGGTACGAATCTCTCCCTATTGATATTACTTTAGGTTTATTTATGGAGATAGAGCGATGAAATGGTCGTATAATAAAGTAGTTGGTTGAAAAAACGGATGAACATCATATGGGACGTTTTATGGAGTATTTTAGTACCGATGATGATGTTTTGATATTAGTGTTGTTGTTGTTGTTGGTTGTTGGTATTGTGATTTCGGGCTAGGGATATAAGCAAGGGAGATGCTACTCGAATTTCGGCAGATTCTAAATAGGTTTCATTTGAAGGCTTAAGGCAAGTATATAAAGATAAGCTTAACAATAGTATAAATTCTCTTGATTGTAGACTTGCGAGTTCGAGAAGTAGAAGTTGGGCGAATAGATAAGCTTTAAGGTATGTTAAGGCCTTCCCTTTCTTTCTTTTTGGCATGATCCTATGATACAAGCGAACAACGAGTAATCGAGTCTCCATATTACTCTACTCTTAGAAGTATTAGGAGTATCTTAGTTATTGATGATCCAGTACCCTTGGTTATGATTGTTCCTTCTGTTCATGGGTCCTAAGTTTTGTATCATGATAATGTTAGTTCATATTTATGCATTGCATTCATTTACATACATGTATATTGACCCGTGACAAGAAGGCGTTATATACGCGTATATTATATATATATATATATGGTATGGGAAAAGGGCGAGGTGTTATATACGCATTACCACCTGATCAGCTGGTGCACAGTGATGATGATTGTGATGCCTGAAGGGGCTGCCCGAAGGGGCCATTATGCTATTATGCCCAAAGGGTCCTATATGATATATGGATTGGGCCGTACGTTCCTCGGCACTATGACCTACGCATATCATACGCCCGCAGGGGCATTTTCAGTAAGCAAACATATAGATGCATTCACGCAGATATGTTCATATAATCAGACTTACAGATGCTTTCAGTCAGTTAGTTTTGTTTACGAGTTTCAGATTTTTTTCATGACTCCTATGTGTATGTTACTCTTATGCCTTACATTCTCGGTACATTATCCATACTGACTCCTATATTATTTTGGGGGGGGGGGGGGGGCTGCGCTCATATTACACCTTCCGATTGTTGCAAGGAGATTTTGGCTTATTGGAATTGTGTACCTTTGGTTCGGTAATCCGCACCAGAGTTTTGGACATGAGATATGACTATAAGTATGCATTCTTGCCATTACAAGTGAATTAGAAATGAAACGAATCTAATCGGAGCAGTTCAGAAAAACTGCTAAAACCAGTTAGCGTCGACGACCCAAAGGACGACCGTCGACACGTCAACGAGCCGTCGTCTAGCACCGTCGACAGGTTTCTGCAATCCGGCATCTCAGGAGGCAGTTCAACGGGCCAAGTCGACGGACCATCGACACGTCGACGACCGTCGACCCTGCTCGTCGACCTGCGGATCTGGAACATTCTATCCCTAATTATAAATATAAGATCCCACTTTTTTATTCAATTATTCTCCCAAAAGCAGATCCTACATCTCTCTAGAACTCTCCAAAACCCTCCCTCCATTTATACAACAAATCTATACCAAGAAACCAAGATCAAAAGCAAAGATTAAGAGATTCATGTACTAGGAAGCCTATTAGGGTTTGTGGAGAGTAAGAATTTCCTTGGTATTCAAGTGGGGGATTTCATTCTAATAGAGTAGATTTACTCAAGGCTTGTTCCTAAGTTATTAAGGTGAGTTTTATGTTTATTTCATGTTATTAAGAATGTTGAGTGGTTAAAAGAATTGGATTATGGAAGAAAGTGGAATATGAGCTTAAATATGGAAATAATGGTATGTTGTAGTAAGTTAATGTGAATCATAATTCTTAGTATGAGATGAATATAATCTCGTTATAGATGATGCTAATGACGTGGAGGAAACGTTATGTGAGGAATAAATATGATGTGGTATTATCTAATCTTAGTACGAATTCCCTTGAAGGTAGAATCGCAAGCTTGAGAGGCACACAATTAGACGATAGAGTTGAAGAGATACAAAGGTGTGTGAGGCTAGTCCCTTTCTTTCAAAGGCATGACTCTTACACTATGATTCCTTTATATTTCTATGACCTTCTTACATTCCAAAGGATGACAGCCAAAGAGTATTAACAGTTTCCCACGAGATAGGGATAAGATATGTTCCTTGATAATGATAGCATACACTTTATCTAAAGGGCGACACAACCTTGGTTTCTTTTACCATATATTACAATCCAAAGCAATTAGTTTGCAATTATTCATACACAACCAATCTTCTATAAACTCAACAGAATAAGATATTAGACATGAAGAAAGTACTTTACGATTTTAGTAACTTTTTCACATAATATTCCCTGTGGGATTCGACCTCAACCTAATTCGGTTACTATATTTGACATCATCCGCTTTGCATCATTTAATCGGTGTAATTCGAGCGTATCTGTACCCGATACAAATGCTCGTCTCCTCATGAATATTGAGACCCCCTTAGTAACCCCGTTATCCCTCATAATTAGGTTCATTTAGACCAACCACGACGCTGTATATTAGGTACAAAGCCTCAACATGCTTGGAATTAGGACTCTGAATCAGAAAACCTACTTGCCCTTTCGTACAGCCTCCGAATGGTCCCAATCTGGTCAAATATGGACTATACATTAGAGCACGAGTCTCAGGGTTGTCCGTACCCAACTGCATTGATGCGCGCGCAATATATATATATATATATATATATATATATTCTACCCGGTCATATAAGCTCGAGGTTTCATAATAGCCATACATAGGCACACATATACATAAAAGTCTATAAGCATCTTTAGCGTCATCACTATCGTCATTCATTACATCTATCCCTAGAGGATTACTCATCGTATGAGGAATTTAGTACAATCGTGACATATCAAGAACTATCACTTGCACGTTCTTCTTCAATGCTCACGTTTCTACCTTCATTAGAGTTATACTATCAGTAGAAAATCGATAGCTTAGCATACATGACTAAAGCTAGAGAAAATTGCACAGCATTGTTATATCCCATACTTTTGTACGTTGGATTATTCGTAAGTTAATCGACATAAGTTCAAGGACAAGATTATTTTCGAGATATGAGACAAGGACTTTTTAATCCCAAATTTAATATTGCACGGTTTGCTAGTTAATTACTATTAGTGTGGAGATATTACTGAAGATTAGGGATTTATTAACCTAATTAGAATATTAAGTGGGCCCCACCAAACATGATAATTAAAAATTTGAGCATGGATGATGAAATGCTAAAGTGGGGCATGTGTCAATGAGGCTGGCCGCATATATATATATATATATATGGTGATGACTACTTAGTTATACACTTTCACCTTCATAAAAATTCATTTCAAGAGAAAATCACAAACAGCCATGGCTGCCACCTTGAGCTCACGGCCAACTCCAAGATTTTGAAAAAAAAGAAAATTATAATTCCCTAGTAGGTGTTCTAAATGTCCAAAGGAGGCAGCAACGTTAGAATTTGATTTGAGGAAGAAGAAGTGGTGCAATTGGTGCAAGTGGTTGTAGGATCTGTTCTAGCAAACTTAAGGTAAGATTTCTTCTTCTTATAGTGTAATTGGAGTTAAATGATGTTGTAATTGAGAGATTAATTCATATTAAGCGAAATTGGAAGTAAGAAAATGCATAATTGCATTGGTGTCGTAATTGGGCTGAGTTGGAGTTGTTTCAATTAAATTGGGTTTGATTGCTGTTATTGATTATGTGTTAAAAGTGAATGAATCTTGATATTTAAAGCTGTAGTTGTTTATATGAAATTGTTGAGATATGAATTGGATTTTGTGGAATTATGAGAAGAGCTATGGTACTATGTTCTTGTGGATTAGATGTTCATGAGGTTGTTGGGCATTGTTATATTGTATTTAGGGGCTGTTCTTGTTGAGTTGAAGGATTAAAAGTGTGGTAATGATTATGTATGATGGGCTGTTTGTGGCATGTTATTGTTACGTCATTTTTGATAATATGTTGTGGCTATAGATCATTAGGAATAACTTGAATATGTCGTGGTTGTTATGTTGATTATTGTTGAACATTGCAACGTGTGGACTGATTTGGAGCGTTGTGTGTGCGGTGCGGGCTGTTTCGAGGTGTTCTTAGACCTTGTTTTAGCTAGTTCTTGATGTGGTAACTTGGATGTGTCGTTGTTGATGTTATTCTGGTTGTCTTTAGAGTTGGCTTGAATGTGAGGGAAGTGAACAATATAGGGGAAATGCTGCCCAATTTTCTAGAAAGAAGCTACTAACTTTGAAATACGTTTTAAGCTTTTCCGTAGCTTAACCATAGTTCTTAACGTCTAAATATAGGTTGAGGTACTTCGGGCAGCGTATACATATCGAGTCACGGATTAAGCGTCAAAGGTATGTAAAGCTATTCCCTTTTCTTCTTTTGGCATGGTCTATATGGAACAAACAGGCGACGGACATATAAACTCCAAAGAAGCTCCTATTCTTAGAGATTCTAGAATGGCTAATATTCTTGATTTCCAGAAGCTATTTCATTATGTCCTGATATGTGTCTATGATTCCTGAAGTCCTATTTTGATATAATCTATAGTGACATTCGAGGGTGCTTTTAGGTTATTCAAGGAGTTCAGAAATAATTTTATGAGTCTCACTTGAATTATGACTCCAATGAATTCTAGTTCTCAGCGGTACTTGACATGGCTGTTGTCTTTGATTCTTGAGTGTCGGTTCATTCTAATTATTCTATTTAGTCCCAGATTATGATTTAGTTTGCATATGGTAGCTCATGATATTCTACTTGTGTATGCTGTGAATATATCATTCACCGAGTCCCGGGCTGGGTATGTATTCGTGCACAGTTTCATTGCATTGTTCACCGAGTCCCTCACTAGAGGGTCGGGTACAGTATATATATATATATATGCTTATTTCACCGAGACTTTCACTAGAGGGCCGGGTACGATATATATGTATATGACTTCGTTCACCGAGTCCCATAATGGGCCGGGTATGGTATATGATATAGATATGCATGATTCTCATCTTGTAAGGCACAGGTGCATTGGTATCTTTGATTATCATACTTGCCTTCTGTTATCTTTTATTCAATCTTGATCTTATTTGTTGTATTTCATACTTTATATACTCAGTACATTTCTCGTACTGACCCCCTTTCTTCGGGGGCTGCGTTTCATGCCCGCAGGTACAGACACTCTGTTTGGTGATCCTCCAGCCTAGGACTTCTGCTCAGCTATTTGGAGAGCTTCATTGTTCCGGAGCCTAAGTTATTTTTGTACAGATCCTTTGATGTAGACTTATTCATATCCAGGGGTACGGCGGGGCCCTGTCCCGTCATATTTCACTTTTATACTCTTAGAGTTATGTAGACATGTGTGGGTTGTATATAGGTTTTGGTCAGCTAAGCAGATATGGTTCATTTTGTGCATTTCCGTATATAGTGGCAGCCTTGTCGGCTTGCATATTATGTATGTTTTTGTTACCTGTGACTCCTCTGGAGACAGCTTCATTATGATATATGGCATTAGGAGTCTATAGTTTGTTTTTAGAAGTTGCCATACTGTCCTTATTTTCAGTCTGACTATATCTAACAGGTTAGTATACGAGTGTCGAGCTCGGGAACTCGTCATGGCTCATCGGGTTGGGTCGTGACAAAAGTGGTATCAGAGCAGTTCATCCTCGGAGTGTCTACAGACCATGTCTAGTAGAGTCTTGTTTATCGGTGTGTTGTGCACCACACATATAAACAGGAAGTTGCAGGACATTTAGGATGTCACTTTTATTTCTTACTCTAGATCGTGCGATAGAGCTATATTATCAGGATAATCCCTCTCTAACAAATTATTGTGTTTACAGCTATGCCTCTAAAGAAAGCGACAGCTACCCAGAAGGGAAAATCGGTAGCAGGAGATACTAGTAAGACCCGGAGAGTTACTTGGGCCCGTGCCCAGTCTATGCCGGAGATTGTACTCCAGTCGGCGAGCTCTGCTACACCGCCACCTCTAGAGGAACTTAGAGCAGCAGCAGCCCCAGTTCAGGGGCAGCCCCACCGCTAGCTCCCGAGGCTCCAGCACCTGAGCCTCCAGCTCCTCAGCCAGGGGCAGAGGATAGGGCCATGAGAGATGCAGTTCAGCTGTTGACCAGATTAGTGGCAGGACAGGCTCGCACGCATGGACTAGGAGTTGACCATGCGGATAGATCTGATAGTTTGAGGGTTCATGACTTCTTAAGTTGTAATCCTCCAGAGTTTCACGGGTCAAAGCCCGAGGATGATCCGCAGGAGTTTATTCGGCAGATGCAGCGTGCATTGAGGATAATCAAGGCTTCTGAGACTTAGTCGGTTGAGTTGGCTTCATATTGGTTGCGGGATGTAGCTGTTAATTGGTATGTGTCTTGGGATTTATCTAGGGGCGAGGGTGCTCCTCCTGCGGTATGGGATGCGTTTGTGGAGGCCTTCCTCGGCCACTTCCTGCCTCCAGAAATGAGGCGAGCTAGAGTTGATAGATTCTTACATTTGAGGCAGAGTGGCAGGAGCGTTCGAGAGTATAGTCTTGAGTTTGATTCGTTGGCTAGATATGCACCTACTATTGTAGCTGATATGGCAGATAGAGTGCATCGTTACGTGATGGGACTGGATCGTTATTTAATTGATGGTTGTATGGCAGTGGCTCTTCAGCCAGGTATGGATATTGCTCGGGTGTAGGCATATGCACAGGGGTAGAGGATTGACACCGAGGACGTCAGCCAGATAGAGATTACGACAGAGGCCAGCATAAGGGGCTAGATTGGCTGGTTATCCTAATGGGTTTCGAGGCAGGTAGGCTCAACAACATATTAGATATTCTTCCCAGCCAGCATAGAGTGCACCCTCCAAGGCTTCAGGTTCACAGATGAACAGGGGTTCGAGTCAGTCGAGGCCACCTTTGCCTCGGTGTGTTAGGCCCCATTTTGTGGAATGCCGTCTTACTACAGATGCTTCTTTTTCTTGCAGCCGTCAGGGCCATATGAATCGAGAGTGTGCTTATAGAGGTGGTACAGGTGGTGTGGCTCAGCCTACTGGATCGGTTGCTTGTTCATCTTCTTCTGTAGCTATGCGCCCTATAGGGCAGAGTATTCAGACATCAGCAGGCCGCGGTAGAGGTCGCGGCGGAGCTCCTAGTTCAAGCGGTCCTTCGAACTGCATATATGCTTTGGCTAGTAGGTAGGATCAGGAGGCGTCACCGAATGTGGTTACAGGTATATTATTGATTTTCTCCCGGGACGTATATGCATTGATAGATCCAGGTTCAACCTTATCATATATATATCCCTTTGTTACTAATAGAATTGCAATAGAACCTGAGTTGTTAGAACTATTTGAGGTAGCTACACCGGTAGGAGATTCTGTCACAACAAAGCAAGTATTTAGAAATTGTTCGGTGGTTACATATAGTCGTCATACCATAGAAGATCTGATAGAGTTATACATGACTGAGTTTTATGTTATCATGGGTATGGATTGGTTGGTTTCTTGTTATGCTAACGTTCATTGTAGAGAAAAGATAGTTCAATTTCAGTTCCCAGGAGAGCCGATTATAGAGTGCAGAGAGAATACGGCATCGCCGAGGGGTAAGTTTATTACATACCTCAAGGCAAGGAAGATGGTTAGAAAAGGTTATATTTATCATCTGGTTCGTGTGCATGACATGAAAGCAGAGGTACCGACTCTTCAGTCAGTCCCGATAGTTAATGAATTTCCAGATGTATTCCCAGATGAACTTCCAGGTCTTTCTCCTGAACGGGAAATAGAGTTTACTATAGATGTATTGCCAGATACACAACCCATATCTATTCCTCCTTATAGAATGGCACCTGCAGAGCTGAAGGAGTTAAAGGAGCAATTGAGAGACTTGTTAGAAAAAGGCTTCATCAGGCCTAGCACATGACCTTGGGGAGCACCGGTACTATTTGTGAGAAAGAAAAATGGGTCGCTGCGGATGTGTAGTGATTATAGGTAGCTGAATAAATTAACAATAAAGAATAGGTATCCCCTCCCAAGGATTGATGATCTATTTGACCAATTGCAGGGTGCTAAGTGTTTTTCGAAGATAGACTTACAGTCAGGTTACCATCAGGTGCGCGTAAAGGAGGCAGATATTCCGAAGACGGCATTCAGAACCCAATACGGGCATTATGAATTTAGAGTGATATGTTTTGGGCTGACCAATCCTCCAGCAGTATTTATGGATTTTATGAACCGAGTATTCAAACCATTCCTAGATATGTTCGTTATTGTATTTATTGATGATATCCTAGTCTATTCACCTTCAAAAGAGGAGCATCCATTTGAGAATAGTACTTAGGGTGCTCCAGCACCAGAAGTTGTATGCTAAGTTTTCTAAATACGAATTCTGGTTGACTTCAGTAGCATTCTTGGGGCATATTATTGGAGCTGATGGTATTCGGGTAGATACGCAGAAGATTGAGGCTGTAAAGACTTGGCCTAGACTTACGACACCTACTGAGGTACGCAGTTTTCTGGGGCTAGTAGGATATTACAGGAGATTCATAGAAAAGTTTGCCTTGATTTCAGTTGCATTAACAAGGCTAACTCAGAGTTGATTTCAGTTGCATTAACAAGGCTAACTCAGAAGGCAGCTAAGTTCCGGTGGACTGATGCTTGTGAGCAAAGTTTCCAGTTGCTGAAAGACAAGTTGACTACGGCTCCAGTTCTAACTCTTCCTCAGGGACCAGATGGCTATGTTATTTATTGTGATGCTTCAGGTGTTGGACTAGGTTGTGTATTGATGCAACATGGCAGGGTTATAGCCTATGCCTCTCAATAGCTCAGAAAGCACGAAAAGAATTATCCTACTCATGATCTGTAGTTAGCAGCAGTAATTCATGCCTTGAAGATATGGAGGAATTATTTATATGGTGGTCATGTTGATATTTATACGGATCATAAGAGCCTCCAATATATCTTCAAACAGAAGGAGTTGAATTTACGACAGAGACGATGGTTAGAGTTACTAAAGAATTATTATGTTGATATTCTATACCATCTAGGGAAAGCAAATGTTATAGCAGATGCTCTTAGCCGTAAATATATGGGTAGCTTGACAGACGTGCAACCAAAAAGGAAGGAGATAGTTCGTGAGATTTACCGGCTAGCTAACCTTGGAGTCCGTTTGGATGATTCTGGAGATGGTGGAGTTTCTGTTTGAGAAGTTCCTGAGTCCTCTATCATAGAAGAGGTAAAGAGACGCCAGTACGAGGACCCTGTTCTGGCACAGTATAGGGATACAACTCTTCAAAAGGAGAAGAACCTATTCGAGGTTACACCTGACGGAGTGCTACGGTATGGGGGCAGATTGTGTGTACCTGAGGTTGCAGGGCTACGACAACAGGTTATGGGAGAGGCACACTATGCCCGTTATTCTATTCATCCAGGGTCAACGAAGATGTATCATGACCTCAGATGTTTATATTGGTTGGATGGCATTAAAAGGGACATAGCGAAGTCTGTTGCTCAAGGCCCGAATTGTCAACAAGTTAAGGTTGAGCATCAGAAACGTGGTGGGTTATTACAGGAGATAGAGATCCCAACTTTGAAATGGGAAGTAATTAATATGGACTTCATTATAGGTTTACCTCTCACTCAACGAAAGTATGACTCTATATGGGTTATTGTGGATAGGCTGACAAAATCATCCCATTTTCTTCCAGTAAGGACTACTTAGTCAGCTTAGGACTATGCGAAGTTATACATCAAGGAGATAGTGAGACTTCATGGGGTTCCCACATCTATTATATCGGACAGAGGAGCTCAGTTTACAGCTAACTTCTGGAGATCATTCCAGAAGAGATTGGGGACACAGGTGAGTGTTAGTATAGCATTTCACCCTCAGACTGACGGATAGGCTGAGCGTACTATTCAGACGCTAGAAGATATGTTGCGAGCCTGTATTATTGATTTCAGAGGTAGCTGGGACGATCATTTTCCACTTATTGAGCTTTCTTATAATAATAGCTACCATTCTAGTATCCAAATGGCACCGTACGAAGCCTTATATGGGAGGAAGTGCAGGTCACCTATCTGTTGGTTCGATGTAGGCGAGACTAAGTTAATCGGCCCAGACATGATTCAGCAAGCTTTTGATAAGGTGAAGCTCATTCAGGAGAGATTATTGGTAGGCCAGAGTCGACAGAAGTCATATGCAGATAACCGACATCGATACTTAGAATTTCAGATTGGTGATTGGGTGTTCCTGAAGGTGTCACCCATGAAGGGTGTGATGAGATTCAGCAAGAAGGGGAATCTTAACCCGAGATACATTGGGCCTTATCAAATAATTCGTAGGGTAGGCAAGGTTGCCTATGAGTTGGACCTACCATCTGATTTGGAAGCAATACATCCAGTCTTTCACGTATCAATGCTTCGTAAATGTATTGGTGACCCTTCTAGAGTACTCCCTGTAGACGATTTCCAGGTAACAGAGGAGTTGTCTTATGAGGAGAGCCCTATAGCTATACTTGATAGCCAAGTTAGAAGGTTACGTACTAAGGATGTGGCTTTCGTCAAAGTATTGTGGCGAAACAATAATAGGGAAGAGATGACCTGGGAAGCCTAAGACGAGATGAAGAATAAGTATCCTTACTTGTTCCCTATGCCTGCAGGTAATTTAAGTCTTTACTTGACTATATTGATTGGTAGATGAGACTATATGTTATTATGGCCCTGTGAGGCATCTGTGGGTTGCTGAATGCAGGTTGGTAGGTATAGTGATTAAGGAGACTTTCCGAAATTCTTATAAGACCCTATAGAACTAGTTTTACATTCGAGGACGAGTGTTCCAAAGGAGGGAAGGACGTTATATCCCGTACTTTTGTACGTTGGATTATTCGTAAGTTAATCGACATAAGTTCAAGGACAAGATTATTTTCGAGATATGAGACAAGGACTTTTTAATCCCAATTTTAACATTGCACGGTTTGCTAGTTAATTACTATTAGTGTAGAGATATTAGTGCAGATTAGGGATTAATTAACCTAATTATATTATTAAGTGGGCCCCACCAAACATGATAATTAAAAATTTGAGCATGGATGATGACATACTAAAGTGGGGCACGTGTCAATGAGGTTGGCCGCATATATATATGGTGATGACTACTTAGTTATACAATTTCACAAAAATTCAGTTGAAGAGAAAATCACAAACAACCATGGCTGCCACCTTGAGCTCACGGCCAACTCCAAGATTTTGAAAAAAAAAGAAAATTATAATTCCCTAGTAGGTGTTCTAAACGTCCAAACGAGGCAGCAACGTTAAAATTTGTTTTGAGGAAGAAGAAGTGGTGCAATTGGTGCAAGTGGTAGTAGGATCTGTTCTAGCTAAGTTAAGGTAAGATTTCTTCTTCTTATAGTGTAATTGGAGTTAAATGATGTTGTAATTGAGAGATTAATTGGTATTAAGTGAAATTGGAAGTAAGAAAATGCATGATTGCATTGGTGTCGTAATTGGGCTGAATTGGAGTTGTTTCAATTAAATTGGGTTTGATTGTTGTTATTGATTATATGTTAAAAGTGAAGGAATCTTGATATTTAAAGCTGTAGTTGTTTATATGAAATTGTTGAGATATGAATTGGATTTTGTGGAATTATGAGAAGAGTTATGGTACTATGTTCTTGTGGATTAGATGTTCATGAGGTTGTTGGGCATTGTTATATTGTATTTAGGGGCTGTTCTTGTTGAGTTGAAGGATTAAAAGTGTGGTTATGATTATGTATGATGGGTTGTTTGGGGCATGTTATTGTTAGGTCATTTTTGATAATGTGTTGTGGCTATAGATCATTAGGAATAACTTTAAAATGTCGTGGTTGTTATGTTTATTATTGTTGAACGTTGCAACGTGTGGACTGATTTGGAGCGTTGTGCGTGCGGTGCGGGCTGTTTCGAGGTGTTCTTAGACCTAGTTTTAGCTTTTTCTTGATGTGGTAACTTGGACGTGTCGTTGTTGATGTTATTCTGGTTGTCTTTAGAGTTGGCTTGAATGTGAGGGAAGTGAACAATATAGGGGAAATGCTGCCCAATTTTCTAGAAAGAAGCTACTAACTTTGAAATACGGTTTAAGCTTTTCTGTAGCTTAACCCTTTATTTCTTAACGTCTTAATATGGGTTGACGTACTTCGGGCAGCGTATACATATCGAGTCACGGATTAAGCGTCAAAGGTATGTAAAGATATTCCCTTTTCTTATTTTGGCATGGTCTATATGGAACAAACAGACGACGAACATATAAACTACAAAGAAGCTCCTATTCTTAGATATACTAGAATGACTAATGTTCTTGATTTCCAGAAGCTATTTCATTATGTCCTGATACATGTCTATAATTCCTGAAGTCCTATTTTGATATAATCCATAGTGACATTCGAAGGCGCTTTCCGGTTATTCAAGGAGTTCAGAAATAATTTTATGAGTCTCACTTGCATTATGACTCCAATGAATTCTAGTTCTCAGCGGTACTTGACATGGCAGTTGTCTTTGATTCTTGAGTGTCGGTTCATTCTAATTATTCTATTTAGTCCCAGATTATGATTTAGTTTGCATATGGTAGCTCATGATATTCTACTTGTGCATGCTGTGAATATATCATTCACCGAGTCCCGGGCTGGGTATGTATTCGTGCACAGTTTCATTGCATTGTTCACCGAGTCCCTCACGAGAGGGTCAGGTACAGTATATATATATATGCTTATTTCACCGAGACCTTCACTAGAGGGTCGGGTACGGTATATATGTATATGACTTCATTCACCGAGTCCCATAATGGGCCGGGTATGGTATATGATATAGATATGCATGATTCTCATCTCGTAAGGCATAGGTGCATTGGTATCTTTGATTATCATACTTGCCTTCTGTTATCTTTTATTCAGTCTTGATCTTCTTTATTGTATTTCATACTTTATATACTCAGTACATTTCTCGTACTGACCCCCTTTCTTCGGGGGCTGCGTTTCATGCCCGTAGGTACAGACACTCAGTTTGGTGATCCTCCAGCCTAGGACTTCTGCTCAGCTATTTGGAGAGCTCCATTGTTCCGGAGCCTAAGTTATTTTTGTACAGATCCTTTGATGTAGACTTATTCATATCCAGGGGTACGGCGGGGCCCTGTCCCGTCATATTTCACTTTTATACTCTTAGAGTTATGTAGACATGTGTGGGTTGTATATAGGTTTTGGTCAGCTAAGCAGATATGGTTCATTTTGTGCATTTCCGTATATAGTGGCAGCCTTGTCGGCTTGCATATTATGTATGTTTTTGTTACCTGTGACTCCTCTGGAGACAGCTTCATTATGATATATGGCGTTAGGAGTCTATAGTTTGCTTTTACAAGTTTTCATACTGTCCTTAGTTTCAGTCTAACTATATCTAACAGGTTAGTATACGAGTGTCGAGCTCGGGAACTAGTCATGGCTCATCGGGTTGGGTCGTGACAAAAGTTCCTTTACTTACACGATTTCCTCCATATCATATATCAACTCCAAAACATCAATCATAACATTCACAATATCATAACAATACTCTTTATTCACATACATTATCCTTACTTCTCAATTCACTTCCAATCATCCATATCCATGGTCATAGCACCCGATGACATTCATTCATATATAATGTCTATCCCATGTTCTCAATATCATTTATAACATGATTATATTCATAACATATCAAGAATCATTACTCAACCCAAGCTTAATACTAAAAAATGACACTATTCCCACATTCATGACCCATTTTCTATCTTCTTCTACAATCCAAGTGTTTTAACTTCTCAATACCTTAAATAACATGGAAAGAACATAAAACTTACCTTAGATGTTGTAGGAATAAGCTTTGGGTGGAAATACTTCACTTGAGCCAAAACCCTAGTTCATCTCCAATGAAATTTCTTGAATTGGATGATCTTTAATGAGTTTCTTACACTTGGTTTTCTTAGTTTGGTGAAGTTGATCATAAATTTCTCTTGTGTTCTTATGGATGAAGAGTGGAGAGGGTTTCTAGAGAGTTCTTGAAGTGTTGGATGAAAAATGAAATGAAATAATGAACTTGGTCCCTTTTTAATAACGTAGCGGGAAATTATACGGGCACTTATACAGTCCGTATGAACTTATACGATCCGTATAAGTGACCATGAAATCACCCCCTCAACCTTTAGATTCTGTGTCCATTATACGACACATTCTACAAGCCGTATAATTTTATGCGGTCTGTATAAGTGACCGTGAAATCACCTCTTAAACATCTTGCCTCTGTGACCATTATACGGCACATTATACGGGCCGTATAATCCCACCAGTGAGGGACTTCACTGTGACGATTCTGCGGACCATTATACGGACCGTATAATCGGCCGTAGAACCCATCTCTTCTCTGATCTTATTCTCGTCACTACGTTTGATCTCCAATCCTTATGGAACCTTCTTGATACTTGTTTAACACCTTATTACCGATCTAAGGGACGTTATAATTCTTCTCCAAAACACATACCAAATCATCATTAACTTGTTACTTATAAATCCTTTCCAATACACATCGTATGGCTTGCCCTCTCTTGGCAAACTTTCTCCTCTTACTCTGAATGTATTTGAAATCTTAATTAGGGTCATCAAACGTCATTCCTTACTTATTGAAATACCGTATCCTCGTACCCTTCGTTAGCCTATTCACTGTGCATCAACGGGGAATTTCCGAGGTGTAACATTCTCCCCCCCTTAAGAATTTTCTTCCTCGAATGTTAGGTCCTCGGGGATTCTACAAAAATTTTCGCCAGAGTTTCCCCTGTAATATGGCACTACCATCCTGTCACAACAGCCCATAATAACTATGCCTCACAGGACCACAACATAATAGCAATAGAGTTTGTCCACACACGAGCCAAATGCATAAAAAAGAAAACATACATACCTTATGATCTTGATGTCTCATCTTGGATTTCTTCTAGGGGCTGAAATAAGTGCGGGTACTTGGATTTAATATTTTCTTCCGCTTCCCATGTCATTTCTTCTCGGTTATTGTTTCTCCATAAAACCTTAGCTGAGGCCACTTCTTTGTTTCTAAGCCTCCGTACTTGCCTATCTAATATGGCAATGGGTACCTCTTCATAAGTCAACTTTTCTGTCACTTGAACATCATTTACTGGCACGATCCTAGTAGGATCCCTAACACATTTACGAAGCATCTAGACATGGAAAACTGGATGAACTGACTCCAAATCATGAGGTAGATCTATTTCGTAAGCCACCTTGCCTACCTTGCACACAATCTCATAAGGCCCAATGTACCGGGGACTAAGCTTCCCCTTTTTGCCAAATCTCATTACACCCTTTATTGGTGACACTTTTAAGAATACCCAATCTTTCACTTCGAACTCTAAGTCCCTTCGACGATTATCCGCATAGGACTTTTGATGACTTTGGCCCAATCAATTTAGTTTCTCCTACCTCGAACCACCCGATTGGAGATCTACACTTTCGCCTATATAAAGTCTTATACGGTGCCATTTGGATGCTAAAATGATAACTATTATTATAAGCAAACTCAATGAGTGGTAAGTGATCATCCCAATTACCTCCAAAATTTATCATACATGCTCGTAACATATCCTCAATGATACAAGATCCTACCAAAGGCCTCTCACAAGTTTCTCTCTCTAGAGATAACCCTAAAACACTAAAAATATTCATTACTTCATCCAAAATCCTATTGAAATGTTTAGTCTACTATTTATACTAAGAAAATAAGGAAGACAACTAGCTCTATTACAATTATACCCTTAATGAAGTAAGGGCCTTGTTTGGATGTCTTCCATGGAAGTGAAACTTGAAAAGGCTTGCATTTAAGTACTAGCCCCTTTTCCGTGCATAGCCTCCTTCTCCAAATAGCCTCCCAAGCTATCTTCCATATCTTGTGTTATATCCCGCATTTTTTACATTTGGATAATTCAAGATAATTGCGGGAAGTTAAGAGCAAGGCTATGTTTTAATCTTGCTTAGCACACAAGTTGTTATGAAATTTTTTGAAGTGGAGATTTTAAGAGAGGCTAAGGGTAAAAAGGGAAATTTGCAAGATGACTCATAGAAATATGGAGGAAGGCTAAGGGAAAATTTGGAATTTGGAAAATAAATTTTCATGAATTACAAGACAAAAAAAAAATTGGGCTTAAATAAATGGCCAAGGGGTCGGCCAAGGTATGGGCCAAGGCCCATATGGAGCCTTAAAATAAGAAGTATTGGATCATTTTTATCATCTTCAATTCAAGAACAATCAAGAAACTTGGAGAGAAAAACAAAGACCACCCCATTCGGCCAAGGGTCCAAAAATTGAAGACCAAGAATCTTGATTAAAAAAAATTATTTCTTCTAGTATTCCTACTAATTTGAAGGTCCTCTTTAACGTGGTATAATTGTTGAAGCAAGAATCCCTCTTATTGTTGGAAGTTCACAACTCTAGCCAAGTGAGAAGTTGAAGGAAAAAGGTAAGATTTAATCATCTTTTACATGTTATGGATGGTTTATGTATGTTGTAGTATGTAGAAATGAATGAAAATCATGGAAATAATGTGTGTTGTGTTGAGCCATGTGGTGTGGAGTTGGACGTGTATATATGTGTGGTGTAGGAATGATAAACCAATTGTTTTATCTAGTGTTTTGGTTGTTGTTGTTGTGGATTCTAGGTGGATAATGGAAGTTTAATGGTTCAAATTGGTGTTGAAATTGGTTGTGGGTTGTTGTAGGAATTAATGTGATTCAAATATGGGTTTATGTAATTGTGAGAATGAAGTTGCTAAAGTGTGAATTGTTGTTGTAGTTTATGAATTTGAAAGAAGGAAATGTGTTGTTATGGCTTTTGTTGCATTTGTATAGTTTCGGGTGGAATGGAGTTTGGTTGGATTGTTTTGAATGTTGTGCGGGTTACTAATGTTGGAATATGTTTCAAATTGATTGTTGATATTGTTGAAATAATTGTTGGTATGGTTGTTGATAAATTTGGCCGAGTTTAATTCTCGGGGATGTTGAATTTACAGGGGAGATGCTGCCGAAATTTCCGTGGACAAGTGCTAATTAGAATTGAATTTCTAAGTACTTGTAGCTAATGTTGGGTAATTAATAACGTTATTGTAGATCGTGGGGAGCCCGAGACTTGAATTGCAATTAGCTTAGGAGGCGAGCGAGGTATGTAAAGCGTAACCTTTTCTTCTTTGGCATGATCCTTATGAAATAAGCATATGATGAATATGTATGGTTTCGGAAAGATTCTTATTCTTAGAGCCACTAGGATGGCTAACGTTCTTGATTTCCCATAAGTCGTTCCGTATGGTTTTGATATGTATCCATAATGTCCGATGATGTGTATCTATGATGTCTGAAGATTGGCCAATATGCTTCTGAATAGCATTTGAGAAACAAATGATATGACTAAAGTTTTGACCTTCCAAATGTTAACACATTCGACTGTTCCATCGAATCTTTGATATATTTTGATACGTACATATGATTCTAAAAGTACTATTTGATTTAATCAATAACGATGAGCGAAAGGTACTTGATATGATTTTGACCTTGATTTTCCAAAAACGGCTTCCGAAATGCCTATAGAACGTTCTGTACTTCAAACGCTCGTAACTTTCTCATACTAAGTCGGATCGACCCGAAACTTGTTTCTGAGCCTTCAGGGGTCGGTAAGTATACATATCCATTGAGTCTTGATTTATGTGCATGTGGTTTCTCACTACTCTGCTCGTGCATACTACTGTGATATCGTTCACCGGGTCCCGGGCCGGTTTTGTTATCGTGCGCACTATGTTATATTCGGCAGTATGATGTGTTACGGTTCCCGAGTTCCTCGCCATAGGGCCGGGTACCGATTATATATGGCGTTATGATGTGATATGCAATATGATGTGTTCTGATGTTGTGATATGTTATGATGATACGATATGTTCGAGTTTGTACAGAGATTTGAAACCTTCTGGAGTATGATGTGTTGTGGCGCCAGCGTCGGAGTGGCGACCACGTTCCTGAGCCCTATGCATGACTCTTATATTTGCATTATTTGTGTCTTAAAAACGAGCTCTCGGCATATTGATTTTATTCTGATTTTCCATACTTCGTATTTCCGTTATGACTTTGGATAGTATATTTCATACTTTACATACTCAGTACCTATTTCGTACTGACACCCCTTCTTCGGGGGCTGCGTTTCATGCCCGCAGGTACAGATGTTCGTTCTGGTGACCCGCCATTGTAGGATACATATTCTGCTACTTTGGAGTGCTCCCTTTGATCCGGATCCCATATTTTGGTACATATCTTTTGTTGTACATGTTTCTGTGTATATATATATGACTATTTGGGGGTATGGCGGGGCCCTGTCCCGGCATATGTTTCTGTTGTGGTTTGTAGAGGCCTGTAGACGTATATGTGGGTCATGGGTCATCATTGTTCGTTTATGTCTGTGATCGGTGTCTCAACCGGTCCATTTTCTGTGATGGCCGAAACGGCTATATGTATGTGTCTGGACATATATATTTTGGACGATGTGTTATCCGCCAGCCTCGTCGGCTTCTGTATGATATTTTGCTATATATGACCGCTTAAGACGACATCTGATTTCAATATCTGCATAACTTAATGTATGCCGAATACAGATAAGTCCTTGATATACCGATTTAGTAAGTGAGTGTGTATGGGTGTCCAGTTATGGCACCAGTCACGGCCCACAGGGCTTGGTCGTGACATCTTGGATGTGACGTTCTTGAAGCCTTCCATGCAAGAAATCTCCCATATCTTGAAGGCCATCCTATATGGACCTCCCATGATCTTCAAAGACTCCATCTTCGTGTAGCTCGATGGAGTTGATCTTGTATCATTCTCCCCTTCTTGAAAAGGATTCGTCCTCGAATCCGTACCTTGCAATTTATGGAAGAGAATGAGTACAAACCCTTTCACAGAACAAGCAAGGTAGTCATCATAAGGCCAATGATAATACCTAAAGTAAGAAAAGCATGCAACAAACATACTAAATGGCTCACTTTTTTGATACAACCAAGCATCAAATGGATCTAGAAAGAATATGTATCCAAATAATGCCAAAGACACTTAGCTATTCAAGTGATTTTGACAAAAGGGTAAATCAAAGAAACCAATGCAAATAGAAATCCCAACACGCAAGTCTACATTGGTCCTAGCAATTAAGAAGCATACATATCCCCTTAAGTCAAGAAACAAGTTAAATCCCTCATGACTAAGTGTACTATAACCAATAAGCCCAACCCAAGTCAAGGGTCCAATCATCATACTAGCCCACCTAGAATAAGGAATCACTCCTAAGTCATCACCGGGGTCAAATACAAAAGTATCACCCTGTTATACCCCGTATTTTTATACGTCGAATGATTCGCAAGGAAATCGACTCAAGTTAAATACGGGATTATTTTCGGACATAAAATAGGAACTTTTAATTTTCAATTTTAATTAGAACATAAATTGTTTATAAATTTTACTTAGTATAGAAATATTATTGGAAATTAGGGGAAAATTAATTGTGATTAGATTATTAAGTAAGGGTTAATGATTTATAAAAATTAATTAATTTAATTATTGAAAGTGGGCCCCACCCGAAAATTAAAAAAAAAGATAACAATTTAACAAAATAATTGGTGAGTCATTAAAGGGAAGGGAGCACGTGTCCAAGGGAGAGAAATCATATATATAGTTGCGTCAAAGACCAACTTGATCAATCCACTTTCATTTTTCAAATTAGAAAGCTTAGGAAAAAAAAAATGTTCATGGAGCAGCCATGGCTGCTACTGTTCACGGCCAGCCATGGCTGTTTTAAAAAAAAAAATTCTTTGATTTAATTTCAAGGTGATTTGCAAGTTCAAGGAGGTGATAACAACATTGGATATTGAATCGAGGAAGAAGAAATTGTAAAATTGGAGCAATTTAGCGTAGAAATTCCTCCGAGAAAATTGTGGTAAGATTTTCCTATTTTATGGTGTAGTTGTGTTAATAGTGTTGTAATGGAGTTATTAAAATTGGATTGGACGAAATTGGAAGTAAGAAAATGCATAAAATTGATGTTATGGGAAATTGTGGGTTGAAATGGATTTAGAGAAGTTGTTGGGTTGTTAGAATTGTTATGGGCTGAATTGTGAGAATTTCGTATGTATATCTCTGTTGTTGGTATTTCTGTGTTAACAGGAGAATAATTGGAAATTCGGGTTAGGTGAATATATAGGGGAAATGCTGCCCGATTTTCGTTAAGCCCTTAACTAATGGAAGACCCTAAACGAGGATGTATAAGTTAAAGAACAAGTTCTATAAAGTGATGGGCTACGGTTTACGAACTAGAAAGTATAGTTACTAACGATAACGTAATTCTTATGTTAAATAGGCTAAAAGAGCGACAAAGCGAAGGGATTTGCAAATAGTTGTTAAATAGGTATGTAAAGTTGTCCCTTCTTTTTTTTGGCATGTCTTAGATCTAAGTGATGAATGATATGAACTTTGGGGTAATTCTATTCATAAGTCTTGAGTGTGATTCATGATTCTTATTCACTTCTTGATGTTAAAACTCTTAAATTATTGAGTTTCCCTCGAGTCCTCTATACGTTGGATAGTAGTTGATGTGTGAAAGTTCCTATTCTTAAAGACTATATAATTATTAATGTCCTTGACTTCTAATAGTTGTTTCGCATTATCTTGATACATGATACATGATTCCTAAGGCTCTATTTGATATAGTTCTTATTGACTTTAAAAGAGTACTTACCATGACTATTGTCTTGATATTCGAGTGTTAGTTAGTCCACTTATTCTGTTGAGTCTCAGATGATGATGTAGTTGCATATGGTTGCTCATGATATTCTACTCGTGCTTACTATTATTGTATCATTCACCGAGTCCCGGACCGGGTATGTATTCGTGCACAATTTCACTGCATTGTTCACCGAGTCCCTCACTAGAGGACCGGGTACGTTATATGATGATATGATGATATGATGATGTGATGATACGATGATATGATTATGGCACCGAGTCCCATGATGGGCCGGGTATGGTGTACGTGTACACGACTTTATTCACCGAGTCCCTCACTAGAGGGCTGGGTACGGTATATGTATATGATGATATGATGGTATGATGATACGATGATATGATTTTATTCACCGAGTCCCATAATGGGCCAGGTACGGTATATGATAATGATATGCATGATTTTGTTTCGTAAGGCACAGGTACAGCGATTTCTTGATTATCATACTTGTCTCCTGGAATCTCTACTTCATTTATGACCTTCCTTATTGTATTTCATGCTTTATATACTCAGTACATATTCCGTACTGAACCCCTTTCTTCGGGGGGCTGCGTTTCATGCCCGCGGGTGCAGATACTCGCTTTGGTAATCCGCCAGCTTAGGACTCCCTTTCTGCTGTCTTGGAGAGCTCCGTTGTTCCGGAGTCTAGACTTTTGGTTTGAATCTTATGATATATATATGTGTATGCTATCCAGGGGTACGGCGGGGCCCTGTCCCGCCATATTTCGCTATTTGTATTCTTAGAGGTCTGTAGACATATGTGTGGGTTGTGTATAAGTTCCGTTCAGCTGTGTCTATCCGATGTGCTATGATATGATGTCCATCTGTAATGGCAGCCTTGTTGGCTTGCATATGACATGGTGTTGATGTGTAGTGGCAGCCTCGTCGGCTTGCGTATCATTTTATGAATTGATCCGTTGTGACTCCTCAGGAGATAGCTTATCTAAATATACATGCATGATGACGCTATGAACTTTCGAAGTTCTTTTGTAAAGTTCCATATTGTTTGTAGTTTCAGTTTGACTATATCTGATAGGTATGTATACGGGTGTCCAGGTCGGGCACTAGTCATGGCCTACGGGGTTGGGTCGTGACACACCCACACTAATTTGCCCACATTCCCCATGCAATCCCAACATGAAATCTAGTAATAACACTAGCAAATTATCACATGAATGGAAAAAAGTGTTACTACTATACTCAACACACCAAGAAGTTACCTTCATGGCTTTAGAAAAGCCAAGAATAAGCATAAGCCAAAAATACATACCGTCCTTGAAGGAAGTACAAGATGGGACGTCATACCCAAGTGTAGTCCAATGAGGTCCCTTCAAATGGTCTTCATCTTCAAGGCACCTCTTTTGACAAAACTTCATAAGCAAGTTAGTCAAATAATCAAGTTCATCAAGAGAGAGAGTTTTGCCATTATGCTCATTCAACCTATGCCAAGCTAAGAGTAGCATCTCTTCACCTCCTAGGTTAGAAGATCTAGCATAGTCCTTCCAAGAAGTGTGCTCTTGTTCATGTAAGTCACTCCCCTTCTTTAAAGAGCATTCTTCACTTTTGGAAGACATTCTAAAATTCGACGTTGGTCCATCAAGTGGGTCGCAAACCCTCTATGAGGACTTTGCGTCATCGGGAATGGTGTTAACAACTTCAACCACCCCATGCTTGTCTTGAAGACCAAGCCCATCATCATCCCATAGTGGGTTACTAAATATCTTGTAATCTCCAAAGGACACTGCATTTGCAACATTACCAAACGTCCCACTAGGTACATGACTATTCATATGATCAATTATATCAATATCATCACTAAATTGAGGGTCATTATGCACATCACAAGGTTCCTCAAATAGTGGATTTTCATACCAAAAAAATTGATCAATACAAGTATCCACACTAGTTGGATGCAAATCGATCTTCCAAGAAGAATCAACTCGGTCATCGCTAGGATCAACTAGTGGGTGAACTATCATTTCACATGACAATGTACTAACATGAAAATCATAGGGATCAACACTAGGTGGACACAACCGGAACTTAAAAGAAGAGTCAAGATAGTCATCAATAGGATCAACTAGTGTTAGATCACCCATATCAAGCACATTGGCAATTGTCACAATTGCATTAAGCTCATCACAAGGCAAAGACTCATTAAGCTCAATTAAAGACAAGCTATCATTTACACTCACTTTGACAACATGATCAATCACATCATTTGTGGTGTTAAGATTAGGTATCTTACCTTGACATTCACACAAAGAATTTTCTTTACCATGAGCTATCCATGGCAAGCTCACTTGACCAATGGTAGAGATGGTCTTGTCCTCCTTTCCTCCTTTCAAGTACGGGTGTTCTTCACGTGAAGACTCCTTTAGCAATTCATTTCCTTGAGTACCTATAAAGGCTTCTTGGTGTTCATGCAAGCTCCTTTGACCAACGGAAGGAATGGTTGGGGCCGCTGTGGCCTTCAAGCATGGGGTTCTCTTAAAAGAGGTACCCCTCAAAGATTCACTTCTTCTCACATGTGGCTTGGGATATTGGCCTCTCAATATCCTTTTCATGTCCTCCCAAGTCATGATTGGACTCCTCACTCGTCTCCCACAACATTTCACAAACTCCCAATATTGGACATGCTTTGAGTCAAAAGTTTGAACGGCTAAGTCCATCTTCATTTCTTGTGAATAGTTGTAGCTAGCGAAGATTTCATCTATCATGGACTCCCATTTCTCATATTCTTCTCCACTAGCTTCCCTAGCCAAGGTAGGCCATTTCATATGGGTATCTCGCACTTTTGCACTTGGACTCGTTCAATGAAGCACGTATGGAAATAGAGGTTTCCTCCTTTCATCCACGACATACTTATGCCACTCTTGCTCATATGGAATCTCATGCCTTAGAAACCAAGGGCCACCTAAGAATACGTGACAAGTATCCATTGGAAGCACATCACACCGAACCTCCTCTTGGTACTCACCAAGTGAAATGAATACCATCACTCTTTTATTAACCCAATACCCTCCCTCATCATAATAAGAGTTTTTCCTGATCACACAAGGTAACCTTAACTATTCAACCGCACGAGGGGTGATGAAGTTGCTGTAACAATCGTCATCAAGCACAAGAATTCCCTCTCTACCATAAAGGTTTACCTTGGTCTCCATGAATCGCCTCTTTGGAACCACCTTCTTTTGCATAGGACGACTCCAACTGGTACTCACATTCCCACTCATACCACTTTGCTTAGGATAGGAAGTACTACAAGAAGAAGCACATGCATGCCCACTAGAAGTCCTTCCATAATCAACATTAGTACTTCCACTACCTCCATAGACGTACCCTCCACGAGTCCTATTTGTATAAGGATTTTCCCCATAAGACCCATATGACATGTGTGAAAGAGAGTCATACCTCGAGTCATCTTCATCTTCATGATGTATAACACAAGAATATTCAGCTTCATTATCTTCACCATACGAGTCATAACAAGGGTCTTCTTCATCCCTATCTTCCTCATGAGACAAATGAGTACCACTCTCTTCACATTCTTCTTCCAAATAGTAATTCTATCCTCAAACTTCCTCATGATCACCATTTCCTATATAGATCTCATATTCCCTATCGTCACACTCTTGATAGCTCCTATAGTCCTCCCCTTCGTAATTACAACCATCATCGTCATAACAATCACAATCGCCACCACATGAATCGGAATCCATGGAAAAGTACATGCAAAGAACACTTAGCAAACACCTTAGTAGTAAAGAAACCTCACCACACACATGTTTACACTCGTTTATGCTCGGCTAGCACCACTCAATTGAACTCACACACTCTTGCCTTTTACCACTCAAGGATTGGCCAATGTTGATTCTCGATTGGATTAGGTTGCTTGCAAGGTGCGCAATTGCTACTTGAGGTCGGAATGGATTCTTGTTAGACTCGAAGAAAGACGGACAACTCAATTCAATCTAACGGACTTGAACCAAGAAATTGACAACGAAGCAAAAATGAAGAAAATCACGAAAGAATTGGCATAAAAGAAATGCGGACACAAGAACTAGCAAACACAAGTAGGAACAACTACTCAATGGCTACTAGTTGAGAGACACAAGAAAATTGAAATGCTAAAATCGTAAAATAAATCGAATTTCGGGCCCGGATAGGTGACAACTTGAAAACGCGGTCGGGAAGCCCCAATTCATCCAAGGTATCAATTTGAAACAACTAAAAATTTTAAATTTCTATACTTTTTTTTTTCTACCTACCAAAGAATTAGGGACACAAAACTTTCAAGTAATCCCAAGAAATATTTTGGAATTGAAATGAATTAAGAACGAATCACCTGATCGAGAGACTTACACGACCAAGTGGTGGTGTTTCACGGTCCGTATAAGTTTCCACGAGCCGTATAAGTGGTCGTGTAACAAGGCTAACTTGAGGCAAAATGATGGTTTTTAGGATCAAGTTTTACAAGGGCTTCAAGTTGACTTTCACAGACCGTATAATGGTTCACGGTCCGTGGAACCCGTCCGTATCTTAGGACCAAAATTGGGCAGAGACAGTGTCACGACCCAGCTAGGGCCCGCGACCGGTACCCGGGGCTAACCACCGAGCACCGCTTGTACTATTACTTCTTAGACTCATTCAACAATAATTTATCGATTTCATGCTCATTTTACAAAAGAAACTGCTTTTCATTACGAAACATAATGCTTTTATACAATAACATATATCAATATATTTACACAATATCCACGTCGTGAAACCACATAACCCACGTTAAGTATCTACGAGCCTCTATTGGATTACACATACAACTGTACACAAAAGATTCATCATAAGCACCTCCGGAACAAGGGAGTGCTTTCAGTCAGCTAACAGCTTCTAAGAGTCCGGAGCAAGGTCTCCTCCCTGTCTACCTATGGGCATGAACACAGAGTCCAAAGAAAACGAACGTCAGTACGAACATTGTACTGAGTATGTAAGGAAGAATGAAATGAACAACGTCATAGAAGCATCATGAATCATAAGAAAAGATATGACCTGCTTGAGTGTTTTAGGCAACATACTTTTTACATATATCATATTTTACATCATCATAGTATATGTTTTGTCATATCCGATATATCATCACATTCATCGTCACATACATCATCATATACTTCATCACGTACATCGTCACATCGTACTCCGCATCATTACCCGCGTCCGAGTAATCCTCATATGCCGCCCACTAGTGGTGATCATGCCCGGCCCTCTAGGCTCGGTGTAAACATAGCAGCCCGCATAGCTGTGACATGCCCGTCCATATAGGCGCGGTGGAATCATACGTAGCCCGCATTCGCGGTGACATGCCCGGCCAAATAGGCACAGTGGAATCTTATCATCACAAAATCAATCATAACACGTCACGATTACACATCTCATAACATAGCATCATCTTATCATTTCTTGGTATCTTATACATATCATCATCGTATTACCAACTAGCATTGTTAATCATCGTATTGTCACACCCTGATCTTACTAGGGTGTGTATACTAGACCTAAAAAGAAATTGCAACACTATCAAGTGTCAGAGAAGGAAATCTATTAGCTTGGAACCAGAGATTAAAATACGTCGGCGTGTCGCAAGAATACTTAGGAGAAGAGTAGAAGCGAAATAACAAAGAATACACTAAGAGATAGATCTGAGGAAAAGAAATAGCCTACGGCTGCATTGAATTGTTAAGTAAGGATTGCGTACTAAGACATGGTTTCCGTTAAGGTACGGTGATAAGACAAAAATAGAAAAGGAAGAACTCGGAAAGAACAAGGATAATGAGGTGACACAGTGAGTTAGAAAAACCTATGACATGGAGCAGTGACTCATGAAAGGTCGAGGAGTTCGGTTACAAGGAAGATAAGGTAAAGGATAAGGAACGAGCATGATGGATAGAGCAGCTATAAAAGAAACCCATGACATGGAATGAGGACTCATGAAAAGATCCAAAAGTTTGATGACAAGGAAAGTAGGATAACTGATATAGAATGGACATGGAGAAAGAGGGCAAATATGAAGGAACACCCTCCCGAAGTGCTACAAGACCCCACAAGGTCAGTTGAACATTCGAGGACGAATGTTCTAAAGGGGGGGAGAATGTTATATCCCGTATCTTGTACGATTGGAAATTCCAGAGTCGTCGTGGAAAGTCAAGGGTGAGACCATTTTTGAAAATTATTTTAATGCACAAATTGGTTGTGAATATTATTTATGAATATTATTGCATCGAAATATTGAGAAAGGTTAAGGATAAAAATGGGAATTCGCAAAGTGGTCAATGGAAATAATGTGGAAGGCTAGGGGTAAAATGGTAATTTCACAAGTATTCAAGAAAATGGAAGAATTCTCTAGGAAATAAAGAAAGAAGCATGTGGCCATTTCATATTAACTGAGGGGCTAAAGTGTACCATGGAAAAATATTTGGTCTTCTTTGACCAAATAAGGCAAAAAAAAAAAGGGGAGAAGACACTTGGTCTTCTTTGACCAAGTAAAACAATTCAAGAAAAATCAAGAAATTGGAAGAAAAGTCTAGAAGAGAAAGAAAGGGGGCATGTGACCATAATTGAGGGACTAGGGTGCAAATATGAGAAGATGACTTGTTCATCTTTTATTTAAAAGTTGGAGAATTAGAAAGAAAGGAAAGAAAGGAAAGAAAACAAAGAACAAAAAAAAAAAAAAAAAGACGGAAACGGAAATAGGGGCTGGCCGAACCAGCCCCATAAATTGTTCATGGAAAATTGTTTTCTTCAAGCTTTCATACCAATTGGAAGGTCCTTTATCATATGGAGTAGTTGTTGGAATGAGAAAACCATTTATCTTGCAAGGAAACACTTCTAGCCATGTGGAAGAATAGAGTGGAGAAGGTAAGATTCAATCCTTTCTTGTGTGTTTTATGGATGTTGAAACATGTTGTTATGTGTTGGAATAGGTAAAACTCATGAAAATAAGGATGTTGTGTGTTGGAAGTTGAGGCCGTGTGTATGTCTCCTTGGTGTAAACATGATGATCAAATTTTATTCAATGTTATTTGATTGTTGTATATGTTGTGGAGTGTGGAATGAATGAAAAATCATGGAATTTGTGTGTTGAAGGGGCTGGCCGAAAATGGACTGTTTTGCATGTCTAAGAATGAACTAATTTATTTAGTATGTTTGGGTTATTGTGTTGTGGGTTATGTGATGTAAATGAGAGTTTAATGATCCTAGTTGGTGTCGTAATTGTTGTGGGCTGTTTTGGAAGCTAATTTGAATCAAGTGTAGTTTCTTGTAATTATGATAATAATGTTGTTAAAGTATGGTTTGTTGGTGTAGTTTGTGAACTTTGAAGAAAGAAATGTGTTGTGATGGCTCCTATGGAAGTTGGAAGATTTCGGGTTCTATGGTGCGTTATTGGATTGTTTGGAGAATTGTGTGAATTGTTTAAAGCATTCTTGAATATCGATTGAATGGTCTTGGATTAGTAATCGAATGTATAAACGTTGATATTAGTTGAAATATTGCGAACGTTGTTGGATTATGTAAAAAGGGCGCTTAATGTTAAAACGTATTCTTGAATTGATTAATGATGCTATAGTTTGCTTGTTGGTTGGGTTGTTGTTGATTTGGGGCCGAGCCTTATTCTCGGGGTTGGTAGATTTACAGGGGAGATGCTGCCGAAATTCCGGCAGAACATAAGTAAACGTGTTTGAAAGGTTAAGGCAAGTATGTGACAACGAGTCTAACGAATGAATGGATCCTTTTGGACGTAGATTGACAAGATGGATAAACTCTATTGCATGTAAGCAAACAAGTTGGATGCGTAAGCGCAACTAGTTGGTCGTCACTCAGGTATGTGAGGCTTACCTTTCTTTCCTTGGCATGTCCTAGAGCCATGTAGGATATGATATGATATGTATCTTGAGGTTATTCCATTCTGTAATTCGAAGTCTGTTTGTGATCTGTATGTTTTCCCTAACTTAAGTGTCAAATGAGTCTGATAGGTAAATCGTGATTTAAGCATTTTTGATATAAACATTCTGGACTAATCGTGCCGACACAGATGTTCTGACGTAAGTATTTGGCATAAGTGTTCCGATATGAGAAATTCCGATACAAGTAGGTACTCTGATCTGAACATTCCGATATAAATATGTGGAATTAAGTATCCTGGCATAACCTTTTTGATATATTTATTCTGACTTAAGTGTTCCGACGTACGTATGATTCCAAGAGTTCTATTTGGTTTGATCCACAATCATGTCTAAAAGGTAGTTAACCTAATTACGGCTTTGGTTTTCCAAGAAAAGCTTCTGAAATGATTATAGAGCGTTCTGTACTTCGAACGCTCGTAACTTTTGTATACTAGCTCCGATTGACCCGAAACTCGTTCTGGACCCCCACATGTCTATAAGCATTCCGTCATAACCCTTTTGATATATGTATTCGGACATAAGTAGTCGGTTATGGGTAATCCGATGCAAGCAATTTGGAACATGTATTCTGATCGAGTAAAAGCGATAAGTACTTTGATAGAAATAGTCTTTTAAAAGTAATTTGACATAAAGTATTCTGTAATAAGAAATCTGTTATGGATATTCCGAGAATATGTTTGAATAATCTATAAGTAATCTGTAATAAGTGATCTGTATGGACATTCTGAGAATACGTTTGATTAACTTATTGAGCTTGAGTTATGCGCATTTGATTCTTCACGACTCTGCTCGTGCATATGTTATGACTTCCTTCGCCGAGTCCCGGGCCGGTATGTATCGTGCGGACGGTTCGCCGAGTCCTCTGTTGAGGGCCGGGTTCCATATATGAATTCTGAAGTATGATGTGTCCGGTTCCGGGGTACCGTGTTATCTGTCCGTCCCCGGTTACCGAGGTTATGTTACGAAGTATGATGTGTCCGGGCTCGGGGTGCTGTGTTATCTGTCCGCCCCCGGGTACCGTGGTTATGTGTGATGTGTGACGGAGATCGGAGAAAAACTTCTAGAAGTTAGATGTGCTGTGGCGCCAAAGGCAGGAGTGGCAGCCACGTTCCTATGCTATCGTGCGCATTCATTGGCACTGTTCATCGGTACCTCGGCGTGTTATCTGTCCCCGAGGCCACCATGCATATGATATGATGTGACCGTCCCTCGGCGTGCTATTTGTCCCCGAGGTTATCGTCTGTATGATATGGCACTTGTCCCGGCGTGTTATTTGTCCCCGGGGTTGCCGCGTATATGATACGATATCCGATCCTGATACGTATGACTTACGTTGGAGAGTAAGTATTCTGACCTTCCGTATATTCTGTATTCTGTCTGCTATATGATGTCATTTAAACAATTTGTACGTTCTGTAATCTGTCTAGTATACGAGGTGAGTAAGTATGATTCGTGTCTGGAAAAGAAAAACGATAAGTGTTTGATATTTCTGAATAAGCTTTTGTATGTTGTTCTGTCTATATTAGTCATGGTTTCGTTTTCTGTACTCATGCCTTACATACTCAGTACATATCCGTACTGACCCCCTGTTCTTCGGGGGCTGCGTTTCATGCCGCGCAGGTACCCACAAATGGTTAGACGAGATGAGCTGAAGATGGCCCAAAGGATTGGCGGGCTCCATTTTCTCCAGGAGTACTGCCGAGTCAGGGTATGTATGTTGTGATGTCTGATCAGTATTAGAGACTTTGCAGACAGCGTCGTGGGTAGTGATAGTCAGTTTGTAAGCGGCTCCATCAGCCGATATGCGATTTGGTGTGCTATATAATAAATTTTGTATAATTACAGATTTGTTAAATTCTGGAAATAGTAAGCAGAAGATTTCGAAAGCACAACATGTATTTTGTTCGTAATTGACTTTCAAAATTCAAAAAAAATAAATAAATTATGTATGGAATCAGAGTCTGAGGGTTCGCTCGGCTCCGTATGTGGGGTCGGGTGCCCATCACACCCTAGTAAGATCAGGGTGTGACACTTATAGGCATATCATATATTAGCATTAAGAGCATACGTTAATCTTTAAGGGCAACCACACTATGTCGGGGTGACGTAAGGTCGTGAACCCCCGATTATATTATGAACGTTTACGAGTATCGTGCCTCGCCTTGAAGGAAATAGAGCATAAGGCGAGTGTTAACGAAGATAACATCATTAGCATATAGGAACATTATGCCACAATTTCTTGAATCGCTATACTCTAGCTCATTATCATCACCATCATATTCATGTGTAATTCAATATATATAGAAGGACTCATAGGCTTCGTTTTGTAGAAGGATTATATAGGACTTGAAGGATTCATGCCTTTTGAAAGAAAATATAAGCCTCACATACCTTTGTTGCTTAACTATGCTATCGTTTGCTTGATTTCCTTTGATGTCACGTCTCTACCTTCAAGAGAGAATTCATACCATCGTTAGTCAATCGACAAGAAGAACGCGCTACTATTTCTAGGGAAAATCGGGCAGCATTTCCTTTGTTTCTACTACTTTTCCCATGTTTCATTTCAACTACCAAACATCACAACTGCACTCACAATATCGTATCAACAATCGTCATTTATCTACATTTACCACATTCCACCATTTTTCTCTAATTTCTCCACATTTATGGGTTTTAGCTCATCATCGCATTTTATCATACATCACACCTATTTCATGGTCTACACGTCATTTATAACATATTTATACTCCCAACTCATCAACATTCATAATTCAATCCAACTATCATTCAACTATGGCACTATTCACATTTTATGACCCATTTACTACACTCTTCTATAATCCAAGTGTTTCAACGTATACATACTTCAGTCATCATGACAAAGTCATAAAACATAACTTAGATGTGGTAGGAACAAGCCTTGAGTAGCAATACTCTTCTATACCAAAAACCCTACTTCACTTCCTTTGCAATTTCTTGGTGTAGATGAACTTTGATGAGTTTCACACTCTTTATTTCATGGATTTAGTGTTGTTGATCTTGATTTTCCTTTGATTCTCTTGTGGATGAATATTAGAGAGTATTCTAGATGTTTCTTGAAGTGTGGAGTTAAAATGAAATGAATGGAATGAAAAAGGGTCCCTTATACTTAACTTAAAATCTGATTTTTATGAACAGTAGTCGAAATGCACAGTGGCTGTAAACCCAGTTTACGGTCCGTCCTTCACGACCGTATTTAAGCATAACAGAACCAGAAAGGTTTGCTGGAGGTCATGGTGGTTTACGGTCACAGTTTACGGGCCGTATTTCGATTTACGGTCCGTATTCTGAGTCGTATTTAACCATTTAGACATGTCACGGCCCAACCCCGTAGGCCGTGACTAGTGCCCGACCTGAACACCCGTATACATAGCTGTTAGATATAGCCAAACTGAAACTACGAACAATATGGAAACTTACGAATGAACTCTAACGGTTCATAACGTCATCATATATATATATATCCAGATAGACTGTCTCCTGAGGAGTCACAGCTAATCAGATCATAAAATGATACGCAAGCCGACAAGGCTGCCACTACACATCAATATCATGTCATATGCAAGCCGACAAGGCTGCCATTACAGACGAACTTATACATGGCACAACGTTTAGACACAGCTGAACAGAACTTATACACAACCCACACATATGTCTACAGACCTCTGAGAGTATCGATAGCGAAATATGACAGGACAGGGCCCTGTCGTACCCCTGGGTAAACATATACATACATATCATAAGATCTGTACCAAAAGTCTAGACTCCGGAACAACGGAGCTCTCCAAGACAGCTGAGTAGAAGTCCTATGCTGAAGGATCACCAAACCGACTATTTGTACCTGCGGGCATGAAACGCAGCCCCCCGGAAGAAAGGGGGTCAGTGCGGAATATGTACTGAGTATATAAAGCATGAAATACAGTAAGAAGGATCATAACTGAAATAAGGAGTACAGAAACAAGTACAATGTCCAGAATACCAAAACACTTGCCCTTTTGAAACATAAATCATGCATGTCAATATCATATATCATACCCGGCCCATTATGGGACTCGGTGAACATGGTCACCACCCCGTCTTTGGCGCCATAACACAGCATAACTCCATAAACACATCATAACGCCATAACACAGCATAACTCCATAAACACAACATAACGCCATAACACAGCATAACTCCGTAAACACAGCATAACGCCATAACACAGCATAACTCCATTATATATATATATATATATATCATATTCCGGCCCTCTAGTGAGGGACTCGGTGAACAATGCAGTGAGACTGTGCACGATAACATACCCGGCCCGGGACTCGGTGAAGGACATATTGAGGCATGCACGAGCAGAGTAGTGAGCAACCATATGCAATTTAAATCATTATCAAGACTCAAACAGAATAAGAAGAAGGGATTAACGCCTGAGTATCAATAGCGACAATCATATCAAATATCCCTCGAATGTCATCATAAATAATATCAAAAGAGCCTTAGGAATCATACACATATGTCAATATAGTATGAAATAGCTTATAGAAGTCAAGGACACTAGCTATCGTAGAGTTTCTAAGAATAGGAGCTTATATATATCGACTACTATCCAACGTATAGAAAACTGAAGAGGCAAGCTCAATCATTTTAAGAGTTATAACATCAAGAAGTGAATAAGAACCATGAATCACGCTCGAAACTTATGAATAGAATTACCCCAAAGCTCATATCATTCGTCACTTAAATCTAAGACATGCCAAAAGAAAGAAGGGACAGCTTTACATACCTGCTGAAGGTTATTCGTAATCTCGTTCGCTTCGTCGCCCCTTTAGCCTATTTAATATAAAAGTAACGCTATTGTTAGTAACTATACTTCCTAGCTCATAAATCTGTGACCAATCGCCTATAGAACTTATTCTTGAACTTATACTTTCTCGATTAGGGTTTTTCATTAGTTAAGGACTTAATGAAAATCGGGCAGCATTTCCCCTATATATTGCCCTAACCCGAATTTCCAATTATCCTCTTGTTAACACAAAAATACCAAAAATAGAGATATACCTACAAAATTCTTACAATTAAGCCCATAACAATTCTAACAACCCAACAACCTTTCTCAATCCATTTCAACCCACGATTTCACATAACATCAATTTTATGCATTTTCTTACTTCCAATTTCGTCCAATCCAATTTTAATAATTCCATTACAAAAGTATTAACACAATTACACCACAAAATAAGAAAATCTTACCAAGTTTCCCTCGGAGGAATTTCTACGCTCAATTGCTCCAATTTTACAATTTCTTCTTCTCCCACTTAATATCCAATGTTGCTATCACCTCCTTGAACTTGTAATGCACTTGAAACTTAAGCAAAATGGCAACAAAATAATTTTTCCCACTCAGCCATGGCTGGCCGTGAGCAGCCATGGGAGTAAAATGCTTTTTTTTTTCAAGTTGATTTTTTTATGAAATGGAAATAAATTTGCAATTTGTTCACATCCACTATATATTTATATGGTTGGCCATCTATAGACACGTGGCCCCCCCCTTGTGACTCACCAAATATTTTCTTGATTTGTCATTTTTCTTTTTTTTTTAATTCGGGTGGGGCCCACTCTCAATAATTAAATTAATTAATTTTTACAAATCATTAATCCTTACTTAATAATCTAATCACAATTAATTTAATCCTAATCTCTAATAATATTTTTACACTAAATAAAATTTATAAACAATTTATGTTCTAATATTAAAAGTTCCTATTTCATGTCCGAAAATAATCCCGCCTTTAACTTGAGTCGATTTGCTTGCGAATCATTTGACATATAAAAAATACGGGGTATAACAAGACATTTGGCAGAAAGTTGAAGTTTTGGAATGTTGAAAGACGATAGCATTTTACGGTCCGTAAACCACTTTACGGGTCGTATTCTATTTTACGACCAACTGGGCCAAAGTGCAAATCTGCAACTTTCGCATTTCCAAAACTCATAAGTAGTCATCCCCTTCTTAGTAAAACATCATACACTCATACTCTTTGTTGGTCTATACATTGTACGTTCACGGAGAAATTTCTGAGGTGTAACATTCTTCCCCCCTCTTGGAACATTCGTCCTTGAATGTTAAGTCAGCGAGGATTCTAGAAAAATTTTACCAGAGTTTCCTTTATAATATGGCACTACCATCCTGTCACAACAACCCATAATATCACATCACTTCCTCACAGGGCCATAACACAATAAAATTCTGAGAAATGATGGGAGTAAGGGTGTTCAGATACTTTAATTAATACACTTCATTTAATGCATGCATACCTTATGTTGTTGGTGTTTCACTTTGAATTTCTCCCGGGTGTTGGAATAAATACGGGTATTTGAATTTCATCTTTTCTTCCGCTTCCCAAATCATTTCTTCCCAGTTGTTATTTCGCCACAGCACTTGGACTGAAGCTACTTCTTTATTTCGAAGTCTTTGCCCTTGCCTGTCTAGAGTGGCCATAGGCACTTCTTCGTAGGTTAGATTTTCTGTCACTTGAACGTCGTTAGTTGGAACAATCTTCGTAGGATCTCCAACACACTTGCGGAGCATCGAAACATTGAAGACTGGATAAACTGATTCAAGTTACGAAGGCAAGTCTAATTCATAAGCTACACGACCCACCTTACAGATAACTTTATAGGGTCCAATGTACCTTGGACTTAACTTCCCTTTCTTGTCAAATGTCATCACCCCTTTCATTGGCGATACATTCAGAAATACCTAATCATTAACCTGGAATTCCAAGTCTCGTCGGCGATTGTCCGCATAAGACTTTTGGCGACTTTGGGCTGTTAACAATCGGTCTCGGATCACTTTGAATTTTTCGACTGCTTGTTGAATTAATTCGAGGCCTATTAATTATGCCTCTCCTGTTTCAAACTACCCAATTGGAGACCTGCACTTCCTTCCATACAGAACTTCATACGGAGCCATTCGAATACCGGAATGATAGTTATTGTTGTATGTAAGTTCAATAATGGGTAGATGCTCATCCCAACTACCATCAAAATCCAGCACACACGCTCGTAGCATATCCTCCAAGGTCTGAATAGTACGCTCGGCTTGTCCATCGGTCTGCGGATGGAACGCTGTGCTAAGCTTGACTTGAGTACAAAGACCTTCTTGAAAGGACTTCCAGAACTTGGTTGTAAACTGTGCCCCACTGTCTGTAATAACAGATAATGGAATTCCATGAAGTCGCACAATTTCTTTTAAATACAACCTAGCATAATCTTCCGCTGAATACGTGGTTCTGACTGGAAGAAAATGAGCTACTTTTGTGAGTCTGTCCACGATCACCCATATAGAATCCTATTTCCCTCGTGAATGGGGTAATCCCACAATAAAATTCATATTAATCACTTCCCATTTCCATATAGGAATTTCCATCGCTTGTAATAAGCCCCCTGGCTTCTGATGTTCGGCTTTTACTTGTTGGCAATTTGGACACTGTGCTACAAATTTTGCTATGTCCCTCTTCATGCCATTCCACCATATATCAATTTGAGATCATGATACATTTTGGTTGCACCTAGATGAATGGAATACCGAGAATAATGTGCTTCCTCTAGAATTCGCCGGCGCAATTCTGCCACATTCGGCACACATAGTCTGCCTCGGTACCTAAGAATTCCATCAATAGAAACTTCAAATGGAGACTTCTCCTTTTTATGAGATAGGTCTCTGTAATGGCACAATTGGTAGTCTTCATATTGTCGCTCCTTCACTTCTACATTCAAAGATGAAACTGCAGGATCGTTAATGCTGACCCTCGCATTACCTGAATCGACTACACGTACTCCAAGATTAGCTAATTGATGGAGGTCTCGAATCATTTCTTTCCTTTCTAAAGTAACTTCACATATACTACCCATGGATCGGTGGCTAAGCGCGTCGGCTACTACATTCGCTTTTCCGGGGTGGTACAAAATGTTCACATCATAATCTTTCAACAATTCTAACCACCGCCTCTGCCGCAGGTTCAACTCCTTCTGCTTGAAAATATGATGGAGACTCTTGTGATCTATATAGATATTGACGTGCACACTATACAAATAATGTCTCCATATCTTCAACGCATGAATCACTGCAGCCAATTCAAGATCATGAGTCGGATAATTCTTTTCAGGTTTCCGCAGTTGTCTCGAAGCATATGAAATAACTCTCCCATGTTGCATCAATTCGCATCCTAATCCCAGTCCGGAAGCATCACAATACACCACTTAGCCATCCGACCCTTCTAGAAGTGTTAAAACCGGAGCTAAGGTCAATCGGTCTTTCAACTCTTGGAAGCCACGCTCACAAGCATCCTTCCACTGAAATTTTGCTGACTTCTGGGTTAGCTTCGTCAATGGGGCTGAAATAGACGAGAAACCCTCTACGAATCTTCTGTATTAACCTGCCAACCCCAGAAAACTACGGACTTCTGTAGGTGTCGTAGGCCTTGGCCAAGTCTTCACAGCCTCAATTTTCTTAGTATCGACTCGAATACCATTATTTGAAATGACATGGCCCAGAAATGTTACCGAATTCAGCCAGAACTCACACTTTGAAAATTTCGCATATAATTTTCGGGCACAAAGAATGCCAAGAACAATTCGCAAATGATCTGTATGTTCTGATTCAGTGCGAAAATATACCAGAATATCATCAGTAAATACTATTACAAATAAATCCAAGAGTGGCCTGAACACATTATTCATCAAGTTCATAAACACGGCCGGAGCATTAGTCAACCCAAATGACATTACTCGAAACTCATAATGGCCATACCTTGTCCTGAAAGCAGTCTTGGAAATATCCGCTTCTCTAACTCTTAATTGATGATAACCCGACCTCAAGTCAATTTTAGAAAACCACTTGGCACCCTACAGCTGATCAAACAAGTCATCAATCCTCGGAAGAGGATATTTGTTCTTTATCGCCACCTTGTTCAGCTGTCTGTAATCAATGAACATTCGTAGGGAACCGTCCTTCTTTCTCACGAACAAGACTGGTGCTCCCCACGGTGATGAACTGGGCCTAATAAAACCCTTGTCAAGCAAGTCTTTCAGCTGTACCTTTAGCTCTTTCAATTCTGCTGGAGCCATTCGATAAGGAGGAATAGAAATGGGCTCGGTGTCCGACTTTCTGGGGGAAGACTTGGGAGTTCATCTGGAAATACATTCGGAAATTCATTCACCACTGGAACAGATTTAAATGTTGGCAACTTTGCTTCTGTGTCATGCACCCGAACTAGATGATAAATATAGCCTTTCGCTATCATCTTCCTCGCCTTAAGGTAGGAAATAAACCGACCTTTTGGGGATGCCGTGTTACCCTTCCATTCAAGTACGGGCTCTCCCGGGAATTGAAACCGAACCACTTTTGTGCGGCAATCAACATTTGCATAACACGAGGCCAACCAATCCATACCCATGATTACATCAAAATCTATTATTTTCAGCTCAATCAAATCAACTTTGGTCTGACGATCACATATCACAATGACACAATTTTTGTACGCTTGCCTTGCTATCACGGGATCACCAATCGGAGTGAGTACCTCAAAAGGTTTAATTGACTCGGGTTTCACCCCAATACAACCAGCAACATATGGAGTAATATAAGAGAATGTAGAACCGGGATCTATCAATGCATACACATCACGGGAGAATATAGACAATATACCTGTAACCACATCCGGGGAGGACACGAGATCCTGTCGTCCGGCTAAAGCATATACGCGGGGCTGGGTGGCACTTGAAGTAGATACTGCACCTCTGCCTCTACCTCGACCTACTGACATCCGAGGAGCCTGCCCTACCGAGCGCGCTAACGAGGAACCAGCTGCTGAGCCTGTGGGATGAACCCCACCTCTACCATACCGTAAGGGACAATCTCACATCATATGCCCAGTCCGCCCACAAACATAACAGGCATCTGTGTCCTGGCGGCATGGCCCTGAGTGTAATTTGCGGCACCGACTACATCATGGAACTGGGGGTCTCCCTTGACTATAGTCACCCTCAAACTGGGAGCCTGAAGCCCTCGAGGTCTAACCCTATCCCGAGCAAAAAGAGCGGTCAAATCTTCTATCTGGAAATCTGGGAGGTGCGCTAGTCGCCATCTGGCCTGACTGCCTAGAATAATTCTGCCTCGATCCCCCTCTGTACTCGCTGCTCGCTCCCGTAGATCTAGCCCTCTTGCTTTGCCTCCTGTCCATATCACGATCACTCTTCGGTGGTTGTTGTCGCCCCTCTAAGTTCTGGGCATGGGCCTGTATACGGGAAATGTCCATCCCATCTTGCAATGAAGCTGTCAAACAATCTTTGAATAAATGTGGTCCCAAACCAGTCACAAATATGTGAACACGATCTCCCATGTCAGCCACCATAGCCGGGGCGTACCTGGCCAAAGAATTAAATTACATACTATACTCCCGGGCACTCATACTGCCTTGCTTCAAATTTAAAAATCTATCCGCCCTAGCTCAGCGAATCTCGGGTTGTAAATAGTGACGAATAAAAGCATCCACAAATTACTGCCATACGGGTGGAGGCGCATTCTCTCCTCTTGATAATACCCAATTATTATACCATAAGACTGCCACATCCCGGAGTCTATAAGAGGCCAACTCCACGGATTCAGTCTCGAAGGCATGAATAATCTTTAAAGTCCTCAACATCTCATCGATAAAGCCTTACGAATCCTCATCCGGCTTTGACCCAAAGAACTCCGGAGGGTTTAAAGTCATGAAGTCACGGGCTCTAGTACTGGCTGATCGATCACTCGGGCTCGCATTTTGCCGCTGTGCTTGGGCGGCAACCAACTGTGTCAATAACTGAATGGCCTCGGTCATTTGTTAACCCGAAGCAACCGGCGGAGGAATTGGAGCTGGAGCTCCTCCTTGCTCTTCCACATTAGGCGGGGTAGAGGAAGAGCTAGATGGAGTCTCATTTTGTGACTCGCCTTCTCCAATATTCACCAGAGGCTCTCTTTCTACTCTCCTCTTTGCCGTAGTCTTGCCCTTCTGGGCGGCTATAGCTTTTCCCTTGGGCGGAATTCTGAAATCACAACACACTATTAGAGAGGATAAAATCTTATTCACAGCTCTATTGCACGATCTCAAAAGAAGAAAGATGGTCATTTTCCTAAATGCCCCGTAGCCTCTTGTTTATTGATGTGGCGCGCAACACACCATAAACAAGACTCTACTAGACATGGCTCGTAGACACTTCCAAGGACGAACTGATCTGATACCACTTCTGTCACGACCCAGCTAGGGGCCGCGACGGGTACCCGAGGCTAACCACCGAGCACCGTTCGTACTATTACTTCTTAGACTCATTCAACAATCATTTATCGATTTCATGCTCATTTTACAAAAGAAACTGCTTTTCATTACGAAACATAATGCTTTTATACAATAACATATATCAATATATTTACACAATATGCACGTCGTGAAACCACATAACCCACGTTGAGTATCTACGAGCCTCTATTGAATTACACATACAATTGTACACAAAAGATTCATCATAAGCACCTCCGGAACAAGGGAGTGCTTTCAGTCAGCTAACAGCTTCTAAGAGTCCGGAGCAAGGTCCCCTCCCTGTTTACCTATGGGCATGAACACAACGTCCAAAGAAAACAGACATCAGTACGAACATTGTACTGAGTATGTAAGGCAGGAATGAAATGAACAACGTCATAGAAGCATCATGAATCATAAGAAAAGATATGACCTGCTTTAGTGTTACATATACCATATTTTACATCATCATAATATATGTTTTGTCATATCCCATATATCAGCACATTCATCGTCACATACATCATCACATACTTCATCACGTACATCGTCACATCGTACTCCGCATCATTACCCGCATCCGGGTAATCCTCATATGTCGCCCACTAGTGATGATCATGCCCGGCCCTCTAGGCTAGGTGTAAACATAGCAGCCCGCATTAGCGGTGACATGCCATGCCTTATAGGCGCGGTGGAATCACACGCAGCCCGCATTCGCGGTGACATGCCATGCCAATTAGGCACGGTGGAATCTTATCATCACAAAATCAATCATAACACATCACTATTACACATCTCATAACATAGCATCATCTTATCATTTCTTGGTATCTTATACATATCATCATCGTATTACCAACTAGCATTGTTAATCATCTTATAGACATATCATATATTAGCATTAAGAGCATACGTTAAGCTTTACGGGCAACCACACTATGTCGGGGTGACGTAAGGTCGTGAACCCCTGATTATATTATGAACGTTTACGAGTATCGTGCCTCGCCTTAAAGGAAATAGAGCATAAGGCGAGTGTTAAAAAAGATAACATCATTAGCGTATAGGAACATCATGCCACAATTTCTTGAATCGCTATACTCTAGCTCATTATCATCACCATCATATTCATGTGTAAGTCAATATATATAGAAGGACTCATAGGCTTTGTTTTGTAGAAGGATTATATAGGACTTGAATGTTTCATGCCTTTTGAAAGATAAGATAAGCCTCACATACCTTTGTCGCGTAACTATGCTATCGTTTGCTTGATTTCCTTTTATGTCACGTCTCTACCTTCAAGAGAGAATTTGTACCATCGTTAGTCAATCGACGAGAAGAACGCGCTACTATTTCTAGGGAAAATCGGGCAGCATTTCCTTTGTTTCTACTACTTTTCCCATGTTTCATTTCAACTACCAAACATTCACAACTGCGCTCACAATATCGTATCAACAATCGTCATTTATCTACATTTACCACATTCCACCATTTTTCTCTAATTTCTCCACATTTATGGGTTTTAGCTCATTATCACATTTTATCATACATCACACCTATTTCATGGTCTACACGTCATTTATAACATATTTATACTCCCAACTCATCAACATTCATAATTCAATCCAACTATCATTCAACTGTGGCACTATTCACATTTTATGACTCATTTACTACACTCTTCTATAATCCAAGTGTTTCAACGTATACATACTTCAGTCATCATGAGAAAGTCATAAAACTTAACTTAGATGTGGTAGGAACAAGCCTTGAGTAGTAATACTCTTCTATACCAAAAACCCTACTTCACTTCCTTTGCAATTTCTTGGTGTAGATGAACTTTGATGAGTTTCACACTCTTTATTTCATGGATTTAGTGTTGTTGATCTTGATTTTCCTTTGATTCTCTTGTGGATGAATATTAGAGAGTATTCTAGATGTTTCTTGAAGTGTGGAGTGAAAATGAAATGAATGGAATGAAAAACGGTCCCTTATACTTAACTTAAAATCTGATTTTTATGAATAGTAGTCGAAATGCACAGTGGCCGTAAACCCAGTTTACGGGCCGTATTCTGGTTTACGGTCCGTCCTTCACGACCGTATTTAAGCATAACAGAACTAGAAAGGTTTGCTGGAGGTCATGGTGGTTTACGGTCACAGTTTACGGGCCGTATTTTTTTTTACGGTCCGTATTGTGAGTCATATTTAACCATTTAGACATTTGGCAGAAAGTTGAAGTTTTGGAATGTTGAAAGACGATAGCAGTTTACGGTCCGTAAACCAGTTTACGGTCCGTAAACCACTTTGCGGGTCGTATTCTATTTTACGACCAACTGGGCCGAAGTGCAAATCTGCAACTTTCGCATTTTCAAAACTCATAAGTAGTCATCCCGTTCTTAGTAAAACATCATACACTCATACTCTTCGTTGGTCTATACATTGTACGTTCACGGAGAAATTTCCGAGGTGTAACAGGCTGGTCCAAACAGCATGCCTTTCACGGACCTAAACTTGAGTTTCACGGACCGTGTACTATTTTATGGTCCGTGGAACTTGTCCATATAATATGATCTCGGAAAAACTTCAGTTGGCTCGGGATTTGTTCACGAATTTCTTAGATTTGCTGACTCTTATGGCCCCACACAACCTAGTATTTTCTTCTTTGGGTAGAAAACACCTTTTCACAACTTTGGGAAATGTATTTTGGATCAAACTCACCCTTTGGTCTTCTTCTTCCATATGATATGAAGATGCTCAAGAACATGAAGAACAATTCAAAATTTCAACTACCCTCAATTCATTTTCGAATTCGCTTAAATTTCAGATCTAGGCTCTCCTTCACTTGTAGAACAAAGCCCAATAGGTTTCCAGTTCCAATTTCACTCAAATCAACAAGACCCACTTCAAGTTCTTCAACTCAACAATGGTGAAAATCTCAAAACAACTTGGAATGACTCGAAACGTCGGATTTGAAACCCTAAAACTCTAAGGAACTCAAATCTAACACTAGAATCAACAACGAACAAGGATTTGAAACAATTTTTTTTCTTCGAATTTTGGGGATTTTTTTTTTTGTAAAATCAAATCCTAAGCTAGATTTGTTGAAACAAACCTAATTTAGGCTCTGATACCAATTGATACAAGAATGGATATGCGGAAACGAGCAATTAAGAAGATAAACAAAAGGAAAAGAAAAGATAGATAATTTGACACAACTTAAGATTCAATTTAGCAACCAAAGTTATATAAAACTAAGACCTCTAAATTATCATCAAAAGAAACACCAACTTCTTAAGTTGACCTCCAGGGAATTGAATTCTGAAGCAACCAACCTCTCAACAATTCAATAATCAACAAGAGCCTACCAAAGGCCTCTCATAAGTTTATCTCTCTAGAGATAACCCTAAAACACTAAAAATATTCATTCATTCATCCAAAAGCCTATTGAAATGTTTAGTCTACTATTTATACTAAGAAAATAAGGAAGACAACTATCTCTATTTCAATTATACCCTTAATGAAGTAAGGGCCTTGTTTGGATGTCTTCCATGGAAGTGAAACTTGAAAAGGCTTGCATTTAAGTACTAGCCCCTTTTCCATGCATAGCCTCCTTCTCCAAATAGCCTCCTAAGCTATCTTCCATATCTTGAATGTGACGTTCTTGAAGCCTTCCATCCAAGCAATCTCCCATATCTTGAAGGCCATCCTATGTGGACCTCCCATGATCTTAAAAGACTCCATCTTCATGAAGCTCGATGGATTTGGTTTTGTATCACTCAAGAGTCTGAATGGTACGTTCAGCTTGTCAATCAGTCTGCGGGTGAAATGCCGTGCTAAGGCTCACTTGAGTCCCCAAACCCTCTTAGAAGGACTTCCAAAAATTAGCTGTAAACTGAGTTCCTCTATCTGAGATAATAGATATCGGAACACCATAGAGTCGCACTATCTCTTTAACATAAAGCTTTGCATAATCTTCTGCCACATATATCGTTCTGACTGATAAGAAGTGACCTGACTTCGTGAGTCTATCCAAAATCACCCATATAGAATCATACTTACGTCGAGAACGGGGAAGCCTGTAATGAAGTCCATGTTAATTACTTCCCAATTCCAAGTTGGAATTTCCATAGCTTGCAACAATCCGCCCCGCTTTTGGTGCTCGATTTTCACTTGTTAACAGTTGGGACATTGAGCTACAAATTCTGCTATAGCTTTCTTCATCCCATTCCACCAATATATAGATTTAAGATCATGGTACATTTTTGTCGCTCTGGGGTGGACAGAATAACGGGAGCAATGGGCTTCCCTCAATATTTGGCGGCGTAACCCTGCCACATCAAGAACACATAATTTGCCTCGGCATCGGAGAACTCCGTCTCCTGCAATCTCAAATGGTGACTTCTCCTTATGAGGGAGTGTATCTCTGTAATGCATTAGCATGGGATCTTCGTATTGTCGCTCTTTCACTTCCACTACTAGCAACGAGTCTGCTGAATTTTGAATGGTAGTTCCCCTACTACATGAGTCCATTACTCGAACTCCTAGGCTAGCTAACTGCTAGAGCTCACGAGCCATTTCTATTTTCTCTGGTCGTACATCATACAAACTTCCCATGGATCTACGGCTAAGAGCATCAGCCACAACATTTGCCTTTCCGGGGTGATATAGGATATTAACATCGTAATCTTTTAGCAATTCCAACCGTCGTCGTTGCCGCAAATTCAACTCTTTTTGCTTGAAGATATACTGAAGGCTCTTATGATCCGTGTAAATATCCACAGGAACCCCATAAAAGTAATGTCTCCACATCTTTAATGCATGAATCACTGTAGCCAATTCAAGGTCATGGGTTGGATAATTCTTCTCATGTTTCCGTAATTGCCTTGAAGCATACGCAATCACCTTACCATGTCACATCAACAGACAGCCTAGCCCAATGCCTGAAGCATCGCAATAAACAACATAACCTTCCAATCCCTCTTGAAGTGTCAGGACTGGGGCAGAAGTCAATCTATCCTTTAGCTCTTGGAAACTACGTTCACAATCATCCGTCCATTGAAACTTTGCTGATTTCTGGGTCAACTTTGTGAGTGGTGCAGAAATAGAAGAAAAACCTTCTACAAATCTCCTGTAATAGCCTGCTAAGCCCAGGAAGCTACGAACCTCTGTTGGAGTTATGGGCCTTGGACAAGTCTTCACGGCCTCAATCTTTTGGCTATCTACCCGAATACCATCGGCTGCAACAATGTGCCCCAAAAATGTCACTGAGTTCAACCAAAACTCCCACTTGGAAGATTTGGCGAATAGCTCTCGAGTTCGAAGCACTCTAAGGACAGTACGTAAATGATCCGCAATATTTGCCTCGGATGTAGAATACACCAAGATATCGTCGATGAATACAATTACAAATAGATCTAGGAAGGGCCTGAACATGTTGTTCATCAGATCCATAAATACTGCCGGTGCATTAGTTAGTCCAAATGACATCACCCGGAACTCAAAATGGCCATATCTTGTTCTGAAGGCTGTCTTAGGGATATCTTTCTCCATAACTCTCACTTGATGATACCCGGACTTCAAATCTATCTTTGAAAACCATTTCGCGCCTTGTAATTGGTCAAATAAGTCATCAATCCTCGGAAGAGGATATTTATTCTTAATCGTCACCTTATTCGATTGTCGATAGTAAATGCACATTCGCAAGGAGCCATCTTTCTTTCGGACAAACAATACGGGTGCTCCCCACGGGAATGAACTAGGCCTAATAAAGCCTTTCTCAATCAAGTCTTTCAATTGCTCCTTCAACTCTTTCAATTCTGCGGGAGCCATTCTATAAGGAGGAATAGATATAGGCTTGGTGTCTGGCAACACATCAATAGCAAAATCAATCTCCCGCTCGGGAGGGAGGCCTGGAAGCTCTTTCGGGAACACATCCGGAAACGCATTCACTACGGGAACTGACTGAAAAGTCTGCGGTTTAGCTTCTACATATTGAACCCGAACTAGATGATAAATGCATCCTTTTGTGATCATTTTCCTTGTCTTTAGATAGGAAATAAACCTACCTTTTGGTGATGCAGTATTCCCTTTCCATTCTAAACCTGGTTCTCCCGGATATTTGAAACGAACTATTTTCATTCTACAATTAACATTGGCATAGCAAGAAGCCAACCAATCCATGCCCATAATAACATCAAAATCCACCATTTTAACTCATGCAAGTCAATCATAGTAGGACGGTCGCAAATTACAACTATCCAGTTTCTATATACTCGGCTAGCTATCACCGATTCACCAACGAGTGTAGACACCTCAAAAGGTTTGACCGACTCCGGTTTGACTCTAAACTGACCCGCAATATACGGAGTAACATACGGCAATATGGAGCCCGAATTTATCAAAGAATATACATTATGAGAAAATACCGATAATATACCTGTGACCACATCAGGAGAAGACTCAAGATCTTGGCGTCCAGCCAAAGCATAAATACGGTGCTGAGGACCGCTAGAACTGGGGACTCTCCCTCTGCCTCTACGATAGCCAACTGTCGCATGTGAACCTGGCCCCATAGGCCGTACAGATGATGAAGATCCGGCTACCGACCCTGAAGGCTGGGTCCTACCTCTGCCACCAACCGAGGGGAAATCGTGCATAATATGGCCTGGCCGACCACATGAATAGCAAACCTCTGAACCTAATCGACATTGACCCCAATGTAACTTCCCACACTGGGAATATCATGGCATGGGTGGCCTCTCCTGACCCGAATCACCTCTGAACTGCGAACCGAAAAAACTCTGACTCGGCCCGAAATGAGTAGATCTATCAAATCTCTGGCCTGAAAATCGTGGAGGCGCATTAGTCATAGAATGGACTGAATGCCTAGAAAATTGTTGTCTATGCCCGCCTCTAAACTCACTCATCGGACCCGAAGATCTAGCCCTCTTGCTATGTCCCCTATCATGCTCACGCTCACTCCTTTGTTGTTTTAGGCTTTCTTCTAAATTTTGAGCATGGGCTTGAATGTGTGAAATATCCATATTGTCCTGAAGGGACGCAGTCAAGCACCTTTCCATCAAATATGGACCTAGGACCTTCACAAATCGGTGCACTCGGTCACCCATATCCGCTACCACGGCCGAAGTATACCTGGCCAAAGAATTGAAGCGGAGACTATACTCTAAAGCACTCATGCTTCCTAGCCTCAAATTTAAGAACTTATCGGGTCTAGCTCGCCGAACTTCTTGAGGCAAATAATGTTGGAGGAAGGCATCTACAAATTCTTGCCGTACCAAGGAAGGCGCATTGGCTCCCCGTGAAGCCATCTAAATCGTGTACCAATGAACCGCAACATCCCTCAATCTATAGGACGTAAACTCCACCGATTCGGTGTCTAAAGCATGTATCAACCAAAGCGACCTCAACATTCCATGAATAAAATTCTGAGGGTCCTCATCCGGCTTTGATCGAAAGAAATTTGAAGGGTTCAAGCTAATGAAATCACGGGCCCTTGCACTAAAAACACTATCACCTTGCCCTGTATTTTGCCGCTTAGTCTGGGCAGCAACCAATTGAGTATGAAAATGAATGGCCTCTTTTACATCTTGGCCTGAAGCATCCGGTGGAGGAGCCAGAGGTGTTGGAGCTAGTACCGTACAATCGGCCGTAGAACTCATCTCTTCTCTAATCTTGTTCTCGTCACTTCGGTTGATCTCCAATCCTTATGGAACCTTCTTGATACTTGTTTATCACCTCATTAACGATCTAAGGGACGTTATAATTCTTCTCCAAAACACTTACTAAATCATCATTAACTTGTTACTCGTAAATCCTTTCCGATACACATCGTATGCCTTTCTCTCTCTTGGCAAACCTTCTCCTCTTACTCTGAATGTCTTTGAAATCTTAATTAGGGTCATCAAATGTCATTCCTTACTTATTGAAATACCGTATCCTCGTATCTTTCGTTAGCCTATTCACTATGCATCAACTGAGAATTTTCGAGGTGTAACAGGTTGCATGTTGGAAGAGTGTCTTCACAAGAACTTTGAGTGGTACACTGGGCTATAGTTAGTCTAGGTGTATTAGTGTGCTTGGCTAGGGGTAGTCAAGTGTGAGGGTTTCATAAGCATTATTGTAAGGGTGATGGGTTATGAGAGTTACCATCTAGATTGCAATAGATTTTTAAACTCTACTAGGTTAGGTCATGATTTTTAATCCATTGAGAAAGGATTTTTCCACGTAAAAATCTTGTGTTGATTCTCGTACTACATTGTATAAGGGAACCGGTACAAAACCAGTTCCGTCCATATACTGTGTTTGGTGGATGTATAGCCTGCATAAATTGGTATCATAGTGGGTTCTTTCTAAAAGGTTAACACCTAGAAATGATCTCCATGACTGTTATTTCACTAGAACTGGAGAAAAGAGAATCTATCACTAGACTACCAAGATCTAACATAGAATATCATGGATGGTGGAAGGAGAGAAGACTTAATATTTCATGGCTGAGGATCTAAGCTGTGGGACATCATTTGTAATGAACATTATGTTCCTATGAAAAGTTGTGGGGTTGGATCTGGGACTGGTCTAAAGATTGCGAAGAAGCCAAGAGTTGATCGACCCAATTTCTAGAAAAGGAAGAAGGTGCTACCTGCATGGAAAAAAATATGCTTAGAATCACTTGTTCTATCATTGTATGAGACCCAAGATACCTTGGATTCTAAGATCAAATGAGTGAATCTGGATGCAAGCTTGAGTTAAAAGAGGAAGTCAAAAAGTTACATGAAAGGAGACTGTTCAAAGCATATAACTGGGAGAATGGATGATTTCCCTCATTCAAGGAACTTCAAGTGGGAGTGTGTTCCTTTGAAATGACATCGAACATGAAGCACTTTGGAAGATAGGAGATGGGTTTGATCGAGCTCAACTTGTTGCCTTTCCTCAAATTTCCTCATGCTTGGCTATGATAAGAGGAAAGTTACAATGTTAAAAGGTGTGTTTTGGTAGCATCTAACTCACTCCTGTACCGTTACAGGTACACACACGCGGCAGAGTCAGGACAATACAAGCATAAGTGACATTGCACATCTCAGAGCTCTTGCCTCGTCTTCAAACTTTTCGAGAGACCTGGTCCCTATAACTCAGGTTAGTAGTCTCTTCAGTGCTTAATATGTCTCGAATTGTATAGAATGCCATGTCATTAAGACTCTTCTACTTTTTATTCCAAATTGAGCCCTTTAAATGCCTTTCCATCCTGAACCTCTTCGGACATCAAAAGACAACCTTTCGTTCTTCAGACCTTGCAAAAAAAATCACCATATATTAAATCCGAATCATCCTTCCTCACTCGCCAAAGTCTAAACCCCACCATATCACTATCAGATCCCAAAAATAGTTTGACTCCGGTAAGCGTCACTTCCACCGATCATTCTAGAACAGACAAAGGACTCTATCATCCCTGTGTAGACCTTCTTCTTGATAAATCTAAATGAGATGGAGAGAAATAGATCTAATATCATGGAAAGTGGAACTAAAATTGTTAAGGGGTTTGTAGAGGCCTTGAAGGAAAAAGAAAGCAGAGAAGGAACTCAGAAGGATCTGATGACTAAATTGATGAAGGGGGAGGAACCTCTTACGGAAGAAATGGATGCAATCCGCAAGGCATGCAATCCATTGGAAGAAGGGTATCTGTCATGAGTAACCCTTGTGGTAGTGTAGAAAAGACATCATACACATCTGCTCCCAGCAAATTACAATGATCCTAACATGACATACAAGGATGGAAATACCTTGCCAGTCTTTGTGATAAACACCAAGATGTTCCACCTTATGGAGCCTGATGTTTACTAGTATAGCAATGCTAAAATCTGAGGTACTAGCCGTACAACTTATTACCATGTACTGGTTGATGAGAAGGGATCCGCCGCAGCTACAAACTGGCTATGCTACATATGCAAGATGCACACGTTCAGTCTCCATGGTTCCACTAGCCTATATGCACATTTGGTTGCCCGTTGTACTTAATATTACATTGAGGATGATGTGGTAATCATGGAGAAATGAAAAATCTGAAGGAGACCGGGCTTAGTGGTGCTGCAAAGGAAGACGACTCTTAGCTAAAGACTAAAAATGATAAGTGGTGGTGCAAAGGAAGCCACTCTTCTTTAGTTCTTGAGCCTCTCCTAGTCCCCTCGAATATCTGTCCCTCTGTATTCCGTCGCTTAATGACTATGGCACTCATGTCAGTTTAAGCATCATATTTTTACTGACTAAGACTACTATGTTTTTGATATGCTTAATCTAATCTGGGCAATTACTCTAATTTGTACAATGATCTTAAACCTTATTGTTGCTATTGTTGTGTTGCCCTAGTGGCCATGAGTTAATGCCACTGAACTTATTTTGGCTTGTGCTTTTTTTATTACTTTTTTTAATTATACCAAAAGGGGGAAAAATAAAGGGATGGGAAAGGCAGACTATAGAAAGGGAGGAAGAATGAGGGAGAGCAGTATATAAATAGTCTCTAAGTTTGTCTTCATCAAAAAGGGGGAAAATGACTATATGTTTTGATGATTGTAAAACTTGGTGAAACTAGAGAGAGAAACCTGGTCCTCAACATGGCCTCTCCATACATTTCACATTCTCAAGAAACTAATTAATATATGTAAGAAAGATATGTGCAGAAGATAGGGGGAATGGTGAAAAAGAGAAAGAGGACTCCAAGCAAGGTCTGATCCGCAGGGGGAACAGGTGGGAGTCTGATTCTCAAGGGGAACTTTGTCTACGAGTTTGACAAACCTTACTCAAAGAACAAGAATACTACTATGTATCTTGAGGTCTAAGTCTCAGGGGAAACAAATGAGGTATCTGGGTGAAGGATCTGGCCCTTAGGGGGAATAAAAAGGATGTCTCTTTGTCATCATCAAAAAGGGGGAATTGATAAGAAATGATATATTTTGATGACATGACAAACCCTAAGGAACTATATACAATTAGGCTCACTTGTCTGAACTTTGTTAACCTTATGATATCTCATATGCTGTTATTTTAACATACTCCTTGAAGGATTAGATGCGTGTAGGATTTGCACATAGATTAGAAACCAGATACGTTGATACAGAAGGACCAGATGGGATCAGGTCTCCAACCTGCTCAGCCAACGATGCAGCTGTACAGCTACTGATAGTGTAGCCAGTACTTACAACTTGTTTAAAGAACAAGTGAGAGACCAGGGTCCTCCAGATAAAGGACCCGGTCACTAAAACGTTGAAAGTACGAATCTACAGCTGTAAAGTGTGCTGCTAAAAACTACAGTACAGCTGTACAGCAGCACCTCAGCAAGGCTGATTTAACGGTCCAGATTTCATTAGTGGTCACCTATACTCTCCATCTATCCTTGCATATAAATACATCATCATCGAAGAGAAGACTCATTGTTGCACAATCCAAAAATCTCTCCATCCAAAGTGTAAGTTTCCACCTTTTAAGGTGTTCCTTAAGAACAGAGCCTCAGCAACCCGAAGGACCAGATCCAAAACTGAAGATGCTTTAGGTCCTTATGTTGTTGAGTCTTTGTTCTTTTGTGCTTAAACTATAAACCTACTCTTCCTTAAAAATAAGTTAATTGTAGGTGTTTTGAAGTCTCAAACGTTTCTTGTTAGAAGTGTGTTTCTTCAAGCCTCTGAGTGGTACACTAGGCTAGAGTTTGCTTAGCTGTATTAGTGTATGGGTGGCTAGTGTTAGTCACTGTGGTGAATTCTCAAAGGCTTCCTTTGAGTGGTACGCTAGGATAGAGTTTGTCTAGGCGTGTTAGTTGAATTATCAAAGGTTGCTTGTTGGAAGAGTGTCTTCACAAGAACTTTGAGTGGTACAGTAGGTTATAGTTATTCTACGTGTATTAGTGTGCTTGGTTAGGGGTAGTAAAGTTTGAGAGTTGCATAAGCATTATTGTAAGGTTGAAGGGTTATAGGAGTTAACTTCTAGCTTGCAATAGAGTTGTAATTTGAGTTTGCTCGGTTAGTGGAGTTGAAATCCTACCGGGGTAGGTCATGGTTTTTTATCCCTTGAGTAAGGAGTTTTCCACATAAAAATCTTGTGTTGATTCCCGTATTGCATTGCATAAGGGAACTGGTACACAACTAGGTCCCTCCATATACTGTGTTTGTTAGACGCACAGCCTGTATCAACTCATCACCTCAATTCTCCCCAAACGCTCCTCCACCCTATTAAATTGTCCACTCATTTGCTCAAAGCTTTTCTACAAAGTCTTCATTTGTTGAGAAATTTACCTCATCATTATAGATTGTTGGATTGCATATTGACTCTTTTCTCTTGTAGACGCCTTTCTTCCTACCCTTTTTATCTTCTTGGACCATCAATTTTCTCAAGTTTTTTCCAGATATTTTCTTATCACGCTGTTAGAAAGTGTGGAGTACAAACTTTTATTTGGTTTTACTCCAGTTTTCCTGACTAACAACGTATAGTCAAAGGAAAGAAAATGCTACAAACAGTTGGATCAAATATACAAGTTTGAATGTTCACGACAATAATTCTTTCAACATTAACTGACATTCTATTGTATATGGCATAGAGTATAAGTACTCTTGGAGCATAAACTTGAGAATTGTGAGAATTCGAGATAAGACTAGTAATAAGAAAAGAAACAATAAAAATAGCCACATACCCGATATTTCGTCCCAACAAATTTTGTCTTGTTTCGGAGCCATCATACGTCTAATTTTTACCAAATGAAAATTAATTGGTATCCTGCTCAACGACAGCCCAATTTAGATTGGTTGTGAAATTTTTAGTGAATCAATCATTAACATCATCAAGGTCATAAAGATGATTGATTTTCTCAGTTGAACAGTCAATTTTCACCCCTCTAACCACTGAAAAATCTGAATGCCTCTCTAAAATGTGACAAAATACTAGCACCCATGTTACACCCCCGAAAATTTCGTGTTACCAAGACTGTAGACGGCTTAGTATGATCTTAAAGGAGAGCAAAGTTATACAATGATCAGGGATGAAGATTATATGATCTGAGTATAAGAATATATATATATATATATATATATATATATATGACATTTGGAGAATGTATGCAGTAAATTAGTTAATAGGTTACTTGATGAATAGTCATCATAACCGTAAGTTAAGGTGGGGCCCACATGTCGGGGTTTTATAAAGGACATATGAAAAGTGATATGAGTAGTACATGGGAAATTGAGCAAATCTTAAGAAGGACCCTTAAGCCAAATATGGGCATAAGCCCTCCAAAAGGATGATTTAAGAATACGTTTTCGGATAATCTTACTTGAAGGGGCCAAAACGCTATTATAAGTTTAGAATTTGGAAACACACCAAAAATGAAAGTCGTAGATAATTGAAATATCTTTCCAACCATAGGTTGTGGGCGCTCATACGATATCAGGATCAAGAATTATGACCATTTTATGATAAAGACTCCAAGCTGCCAAATGGCTTCCGCGGGTCCCGCTTGAGAAGGTCGGTGGAATCGACCTACGAGGGTATAAATAACCCATTAACTCCATTTTTTATAATTTTACATTCTCAATAGTCCTAGAAACTTCCCAACACAACCTCCAAACATTTATAGCCCATTAAATCAAGAATTTAACAAGATTACACCAAACTAGTCCATGAAAGGTGATTGTTCTTGCTTCCTCTTGATGTTATGGTAAGTTTTGTCTTGAAGAAATTTGGTGTGGCTGAATTTATTCAAGTATAAGGTATGTTCTTCATACTCTCTCTTATGTTGAGTTGATTTGAAGGTTTAACAAGTCTTAAAAGTGAAAATGGTTATGGAGGAAAGGTCATAAAGTGTCGTGTTGTAGTTGTTGTGTTTATGGACTGCTTTGAGCATGTTGTGGACGTGTGGATGGGCTGATTTACATGTATATAGATGGTATATAATGTTGTTGGTGTGTTGATAAGATTATGCTCCTTGATCGAAAAGAAAGGAAGTGTATATTGTTGTTGTATGTTGAAAAACATCGTGTGAGATGTTTTATAGAATATATTGGTATTGATAATATTGTTGTTGATGTTGGTATTGTTGTTGTTGTTGTTGTTGTTGGTTGCTGGATTGTGATTTCGGGGTAGGCATATAAACAGGGGAGATGCTGCCCGAATTTTGGCAGATTCTAAAGGAGTTTGGTTTAAGGACTTGAGTCTAATGGTAGTATAATTTCTCTTGAGTGTAGATTTGCAAGTTCGGGAGAATAAGGGTTAATTTGTAGGAGATCAAACAGTTATGCTAAGGCTCGTCCCTTTCTTTCAAAGGCATGATCCCTATGGTACAATTTCATAAATGCTTCCATAACTTCTTTGTTTTCAAATGATAAAAGTTTATGACTCCAAGGCACGATTCCTTTCCCGATAATCCATAAATGTTTTCCAAAATGCCCGTATTTTCCAAACCAGAGATTTATGATTCTGTGAGCTCCTATGATAATAGCGATGAACATGTTTTTTTACAATGATAATGATGATGTACGGATATGTCAAAGGTACCCCTGTACTTCTGAAGACAATATGGGTCTTGTGTACTTTTGGAGAAGCCGTAACTTTAGGCTTTAGTATTTGATGTGAAAATTCCTCCTTTAATTGCCTTATATTTAGCTAGAAATTTATTATTACTTACTATGGTTAAAAATATATTTTATAGCTTCCTTATAAACAAGTACTTTCATATAAATAAAGAACGTCACTTTTATGTGCCTTTAAGTGTTAAAGATTCAGATAGACATCTATGTATGTAAATATATAAAATATTCAGGAAAATTTTATTTATAAACATATATATAGAATGACACATTCAGAGACATACATTTAAACTATCACAATTATATATATTTATATATTTTAGAAGTGAACAGGCAGTAAGAGCACTGCATTCGACTATTGTACATGCAACGACCCGTTAGGTCGTTATGTGCATTTTGACCATTTTACCTCTATTGATCCATTCCCGAGACTTTAAGCAAGTCTAGTGAAAATAGAAGGATTTAGAATCCTTAAGTGAAAGTATTTGACCAATAGTTGACTTTTGGATAAACAAACCCTTTTTCAAAATTCTGTCAACTTCGTGAGGTCCAGAGGGTCAACTATGACTTGGTTGGGTGAATGGTTCGGTTCCAGAGGTATTTGGTTGCGTTTTGGGTACTTGGTTGGAAACTTAGTTTATTCCGTTCCGGGGTTGACTCTGTAGATTAGGCGTCCGTTGTAAATTTTGAGGTCACGGGTGAATTCATGGCGTGTTTTTAAGTGTGTGTGCATATATGGTTTGTGTATGTGGGGCCTCGATTTGATGTCAGAATTTCAGGAAAGACTTGTGAAAACCAGATTTTTGCTGATTCTGGTGTGACCGCCATGGTGAGAAGCTGACATTTAATGATTGTCCGCCATGGCGGATGGTCTGGACGCCACGGCGGGACTGCCATGGTGATCCTTGTGATCACTGTGGCAGAATGACGGGAACAAAATCCCATTTATTTTCATAAGTTCAATTCATTAGTAAAAACACTCCTAAAACCAATCCTAAGAGCTTAGAGAGGCGATTATTGATGAACTTGGGGGAATCATCCATGAAGGTATGTTCTAAGCCATTATATTGTTCATTCTATTTCCCCTTTAAGTTTCCATGATAGTTCAATTTCTAAAAATTGTGGGTTGAAAACCTAGAATTCTAAATCATGAAACCTTAGCTTGAATTGGTTGTTATTATTTAATTCACTGTTTATATCCTCTAGAAGTTTAGGGTAACACCTTCTAGGATGGTATTGTTCTAATAAATCTATGAATCTATTTTGAGACTTCGGGTTTCACCCAAATTTAGGGGTTTTGACTAAGTTATGGAATTGAAGGGTCTAAAGTGATTAGAAACCCATGAATTTGAGGATTATGATTGTAAGGACTAAGTGTAGGGTAATTTCACCCTTAATTTTTTGTTTTACCCATTTGATTCATTAGGGGTATTTTGGGTCCTTTTTCCCAAATCTATTCCTCTTCCAATTAGTTGGTGTATTTCTCACTTAGCATTATTATTGCTAGACTTTTAGCATTTCGAGTCTGTACGTAAAGGGAAGACTCTGTTGGAGTTTCTCGTGGTTCAAGTTCTGCATTTGAGGTAGGGTACGTCTTACTTGATTTAGACATTGATTAGTAGATTGTATATATAGACGGGACAAAGCATGACTAGGCTTTCAGCCATGAAGTTTGGTTGGATATTATCTAGGTGGGTATGACTTCTTATTATGCGGACTTGTCGCCATTACTTTATGTATTGAACCATGAGGTGTATTTATTGTGTTATTGGAAGGAAGGGGTTGATATATATGTACTATTTCGTGTTGATTGAGATACCTTGTATGATTCAAGATGTTGTTGACTTGATCTATTTGAGACTTGTTATGGCTTATGGCATTATGACTTGCACTTCCTTGGCATTGATATTATTTATTGATCACACTTACATTGGAGTAGTGCTTCATATTGGGTTCTAGACTTGAGCCATATCCTGGGATCCATTGTGATACACAGACATATATATAAGACACATTTGAAAGGGGGTGAGAATATGGCCTAGTTGTGGCTCGTGATCCGAGGTCAGTTTCGGAGCGAGTGGTACATGGACATAATGGGTCCCCAGCGGGTCATGACTATCGTGAGAACAGGGCCTTTAGTATGTGTGTACCGTTCAGATGCTTATCATTGATTTCATTGCATTTGACATCATCTTATTCCTGTGATTCATTGTTGATCGGTATTGTTGATATTGTTGTTGTTGTTATGGTTGTGTTGTTGTGCCTATCTATTTATCTTGCTGGTTTTATGAATGTATGCATGATACTAATCTTCGTCGGCCTATGATATCTACCGGTACATAGTGTTTGTACTGATACTACGTTGTTGCACCCTTTTTTAGTGTAGATTGTGTGCCAGGAACATCTTCTAGACCTCACATCTAACCTAAGGTTACTTCTTGACTGAGGGTGAGCTCCTATCCATGATATGCCGCCTGAAGATCTCTCCTTATTTATGTCTATTTCATTTCTAGACATTTCTATTATTTTCAGACATTTATGTACTTCTTAGAAAGTTTTATTATTAGAGTCCTTGTACGATAACTTTCGAATTTTGGGGTTGTAGTAAGTAGTATTCCGCACTTTCTATTATCTATGGCATGACCGAGACTTATATTTATTTGTTCTATTATTATTTAAGTTGTAATTGATTAAAGGGATGGTACACCTACCGGGGGGTTAGTGTTGGTGTCATCACGACGGGTAGCATCATGACAAAGTTGGTATCAGAGCCCTTGGTTTGCTGATCTCATTGTACAAGGACATGTCTAGTAGAGCCTTCAGATCGGTACAGAGACGTCTGTACTTATCTTGGAGAGGAAATAGGACAATAGGAAAATTCAAACTCTTTCTTTCCTTCGTGCTACTTGATTCCAATCGGTACCTGGATGATTCAAATTAGTATCTGACCCTTTCATTCTATTATCTTACAGAGGGTGACTACTCGTGCAAGGAACAGGCGTTGATGAGATATCCGAGCTGGCCGTCAGGGCCGCAACTCGTGGTGGAGGCCAGGTTAGAGGTCGTGGATGTGGTAGAGGACAGGGAGCAGTACCAGCCAATGGCAGGCTCTTTTGGCTGGTCAGAATCGTGCTAGATCAGTTTCTCCCATGCCTCTAGAGCTCTGGATGAGGGGAAAGACTTTGCACTGGCACTAGCTCAGCTAGATATTATAGCTACTCTAGTATTGTCAGATATTATGGCTCGTGAATTGAACCTACTGAACGGATTGACTGAGGTAGGTGTGTTACCGGCTACTCTAGATGGCCAGGGTGTGATATTCACTGATCAGATTCCTGACAGATTCAGTGCTCCAAGGACAGAGCATGCTGTAGCTGTGGCTTCACGTCTAGATGAGGCTCCAGTCCTAGAGATTTTCCCTATACTAGTGGCAGGCCTGATGATAACAGGTAAGGAGTATGATCTATTTTGGAGGTTCACCAAGATGGAGCCTCCCGTTTTCTATGGCACCAAGTCTGAGGATGCTTATGAGTTTATTATCGATTGTCATGAGAGGCTCCGTCAATTGGTGGTGATTAAGAGCCAAAGTGTAGAGTTTATGACCTTCCAGCTCTTGGGTGATGCCATGTTATGGTGGAGAGCTTATGTGGATTGTATACCAGCTGGGTTTCCTCTGTTGAATTAGACTCGGTTTTATTCAGTCTTTTTGGAGAAGTATGTTTTGCGTACTTTGAGGGATAGGAGGTGTGATGAGTTCAGCAACATCGAGCAGGGGAGTTCTTTAGTTGCTGCTTATGAGGCCCATTTTCACTCTTTGTCCCGTTATGCCCTACAGTAGTTGCCTACTGAGGCTGAGAGAGTTTATAGGTTTGTGAAAGTGTTGAGCATTGCTTTACAGTTGTCAACTCTTCAGCTTGTAGCTTTAGAAGTTTCTTTCCAGGAAGTGGTTTATCATGTCACCACAGTTGAGGGTGAGAGACTGTCACGACCCAACCCCGTAGGCCGCGACTCGTGCCCGAGCAGGGCACCTTACGTACCCGAAAATCCCAAACCAACATGTAAACTAAATACACATATATAAAAGCCAAACAGAATCGCAAACTATCGTACATAAGCAGAGGTAGCGCACAGAAGCCGATGAGGCTATCACAAAATACATATTTCCCAGAACATATACACAACCCACATATGTGTCCACAGACCTCTACGAACAATAATAACAGAAACATAAGACGGGACAGGGCCCCGTCATACCCCTGAATAAACATATACATATGTGATAGAAAAGTCTATACCAAAATGTGACTCCGGACAAAGGAGCACTCCAAAATAGCAGAGCAGATATTCTAAGCGGGCGGATCTCTGAAGCGGGTATCTGTACCTGCGCGGCATGAAACGCAGCCCCCCGAAGAAAGGGGGTCAGTACGGAATATGTACTGAGTATGTAAAGCATGGAGTACAGTAAACAAAATCATAACCGAAATAGAAAGTACAGAAAATGAGTGCAAAGTCCAAAATATCAAAATGCACACTTACAAAACATAAATAATGCATGCAGAAACATATGTCAAATCCGGCCCCAATACGGGACTCGGTGAACAGAACGTGGCGCCACCCCGCAACTGGCGCCACAACACATCATACTTCAGAGTAGGGAATAGCTCCGTAACATATCATAACATATCAGATGGCCATATCATATCATATCATATTACCAACATCAGAACATAGATGTACATGGAACATCATACTCCGGACCCATGTACATGTCATACCAGCCCCCTCACATCGAGGCACGGCGAACAATGCAGTAGAATACGCTTGATAACAAATCCTGGCTCGGGCTTAGTGGGGGAAACATTGAGGCATCCACGAATGGAGTAGTGAGAAACTAAATGCAATAAAAATATCATATATTCCCAGAGACTCAATGAGGCATATCGGATGACAAATCGAAATGATGAAATCGGACAGAATCATAGTAAGCATATTTCGGATGTCATAACGGGTTGCGGATGCATAATCTCTCTGAGATCGTTTCCAAGTTCCAAAACAATTTATAGGACTTAATAGGATATTTAAAACCGTTTTTATTTAATAGCTAGAGGAGTAGTTAAAACATTTCATTTTATATTACTTGAAAATAAGACAATAGTACCATAAAGGACAAAGCGGGAATAGTGGGGCCCGCCTCGGGTCAACCGAGGTGGCGGACACAAATTATATGTAATAACTTTATGGAGTCGCTCATGAGGGTTTTAAGGTAATCGGACTTTATTTACACAAGTTCTAGGTATTTAGACAACTTTCCTAACCATTTACAACAGAATTAGTTCAATTCCACTAAATGGAAAAAGGGAAAATTTAGACGCGGATTCCGAAGAGTAGAGTAGTCCCCGAGGTCCATATTCAAACCTAATACATCTAGGACATGCCAAGAGAAGAAAAGATGGAGCTTTACATACCTTTCTTGCCTTTTACGCTCGCCAAACCTCAAATCTCGTTTCGTCCGAAACCTACAAATGGTCACATTTACCAAATGTTACTATAAGGCTTTTGGCATCCAATCTTTAATTAGTACTTGTCTACCGAAATTTCGGCAGCACCTCCCCTATAAATACGACACCCCGAGAATTCAACTCGGCCAAAACAATCAACAACAACCCAACAACAACATCAACAACAACAACAATCATTATATAACAATATATAGCATAACTAGTCCTCTTTCCAACATAGTGTCATAACCTTCATTCCGACTTCCCATTTCCAAACCAAACTCAATGTTTTCATATTCATGACTAATCAAGATCATTACAATATAATTCGGAAGCATTTCATATCCCTTCTACAAAATATTCACGAAATATACAAAATATACCAACTTTCCACCGAAGCCATAATTTATTCAAAACTTCCAATCTTCTACATTCCATTTCTATGCCAACTTAGACCATTTTGCCTACATTTGCATTGCAAGGATCTTATCAACACAACTAGCATATTAAACAACATTAATTCATTTCCATTTCAATTTCCATATCCACACGGCTAACACCTATATTTCCAACTTCAACCAAATTCATTCAACTTTCACTTCCAATATAAATTCCATCATAACCACAACTAGAATACAACATAAAATTCAACTCATCACACTTATACATTAACACACACACACGGCCATACATACATATGCATACCCACTTTGCAAACTTCCATATTTCCATAGTTTCTACTCATTTCCATATACTACAACACAAACAAACCTTCATAACATATAAAAGAGGATGAAATCTTACCTTTTTCTCTTAACTTCCCACTTAACTAGAATCTTGAACTTGCCACAAAGGATGGTTTTCTTGCTCCAACGATTACACCACGTTAACGGGGACCCTTGAATTAGTGGGAATACTATGAGAAACAAATTTTTGGGGCAAGATTTTTGGTCTTGTTTTTCTCTCCCTCTTGGCCGAAACCCTCTCTATCTCTTTGCTCTTGTTTCTTTCTTTTCTCCTTATGTTATTTCTTGAAGCTTCTAAATGAGTATGACTCATATATACCCCTTTAAATAATTATCACATGGAAATTAATTAAAATCAAATGGGCTTGGCCATGTTGGCCGGCCACCCCATCTCTTTTGGGCCTCATTTTTTTCATTTTATTGAGCCCATTTAGTCATAATTCTTGTTTCGTAATTCCCGAAACTAATTTCCAAAATTTCAATTTTTGCCCTTGGCCTTCCTCCGTATCTCCACCAATATTTCTCATGAAGGACACACATATATAAATTCAAATCAACACATGACCTTGTTTCTTACAAATCATGATTATTTCGAATTTTCCGAATATGCGAAAGTACAGGGCGTAACAGAGACATGATAGCTATGGCAAGTTTGCGGATATGAAGGCCCGCAAGGGTGGTAGCTTTAGTGGTACGTTCTTCCAAGGGCAGGGTCAGCATGGGTAGGGCGTGGCTCAGTCAAGCCAGGGTGATCGTGGAGGTTTGCAGGCTAGTGGCGGACGAGTTCAACTCTATGCCTGTCTGGGCGTATCAGAGGCTGAGGGTTCCGATGCTGTCATTACAGGTAATATCTCAGTCTGTCACCGCTCGGCTACTGAGTTGTTCGACTCGAGTTCTACATTCTGTTATGTGTCCACATGCTTCTTTAGGGGTATTGATATGGTTTGTGATTTGGTTGATTCTCATATTCATGTATCTACTCTGGTTGCAGACTCGATAGTGGTAAATAGAGTTTACCGATCTTTTATGGTCACTTTTTTGGGTTATGGTACGTGGGTATACTTGGTGATTCTTGATATGATAGATTTTGATGTTATTATCGATATGAGTTGGTTGTTTCCTTACCATGCGATTCTGGACTATCATGCCAAGACAGTCACTTTAGCTATGTCGGGTATGTCTAGACTTGAGTGGAAGGGTACTTCTAGTCCCTCCCTAAAGAAGATAATTTCCTTTCTTCGCACCCATAAGTTAGTAGATGGAGGTTGTTTGCCTTATATGGCTTATATTCATCGTCCTAGTGCTGACGTTTCATCGCTTAAGTCGGCCCCGTGGTGTGTGTGTTCGCAGAGATATTTCCCTCAGACTTGCCAGGTATGTGACCCGACCCTGATATTGATATTTCTATTGACTTGGAGCCGGGGAATTACCCTATTTCTATTTTTCCATATCGGATGGCGCCAACCGAGTTGCGAGAGTTGAAAAAACAGCTTTAGGATATTCTTAGCAAGGGATTCCTTAGACTCCTGTGCTATTTGTGAAGAAAAAGGATGGGACTATGCGGATGTACATTGATTACCCCCAGTTTAACAAAGTCACCATTCAGAACAAGTACCATATTCCTCATATTGATGATCTATTTGACCAGCTTTAGGGGGTTTCTGTGTTTTCCAAGATTGACTTGTGGTCAGTTTATCACCGGTCGAAGATCCGAGCCGAAGATATTCCTAAGACAACCTTTAGGACTCGATATGGGCATTATGAGTTTCTTGTCATGTCATTTGGGCTTACCAATGCCCCAACTGCTTTCATGGAGTTGATGAATGGAATTTTTAAGTGATACTTGGATTCCTTTGTGATTGTGTTCATCGATGATATATTGTTCTACTCGAGGAGTAGGGAGGACCACGAGAAACACCTAAGGATTGTTATTTGTTTGTTGAGATATAGGGAGTTGTATGCGAAGTTCTCCAAGTGTGAGTTTTGGCTTAAGTCTGTATCCTTCTTAGGTCATGCGGTATCCAAGGATGGGATTATAGCTGATCCTAAGAAGATTAAAGCCGTGATAGATTGGACTAGGCCCACTTTAGTGACAAAGATTCGTAGCTTTGTGGGATTGCCCAGTTACTCTTGTCGATTCATGATGGGGTTTCCTTGTATTGCTTTGCATTTGACCCGTTTGACTCAGAAAGAAGTACATTTTCAGTGGACCGACGAGTGTGAGAAGTGCTTTCAAAAGCTCAAGACTTTATTGACTACAGCTCCGATTCTAGCATTGCCCGTGGAGGGCAAGGATTTTGTGGTATATTGTGATGCTGCTCGTTCTGGGTTGGGTGTCGTGTTGATGCAGGAACAGAAGGTTATTGCTTATGTTTCCAGACAGCTGAAGATTCAAGAGAAGAACTACCCTACCGATAATTTAGAGTTGGCCGTAGTGGTATTTGCTTTGAAGATTTGGAGAAACTATCTCTATGGTGTCCATTGTGGGATATGCACCGACCATCGCAGTCTTTAGCATGTGTTTACTCAGAGTGATCTCAATTCTAGGTAGCAAAAATGGATGGAGTTGCTTAGGGATTATGACATTACCATCTTATATCATCCGGGCGAGGAAAACATTGTAGCAGATGCCTTGAGTGGGAAGTCAGTAAGTATGGGCAGTTTTTCTTGATTGATCACTTCGGAGCATCCCTTAGCCATGGAGGTTCATACTCTGGAACCAATTGTGAGGCTTGACATTTCAGATTCGAGTAGAGTGTTAGCTTGTGTTGAGGCGAGATCGTCGCTTTTAGATCAGATTAAGGCAAAGCAGTTTGAGGATGCAGGGTTGTGAAGATTCGTGATAAGGTCTTGAGTGGTGAGGCTGGTGACTATAGAAGATTTGTCAGGAACTATGGTATAATCAGCAGACCATTAACCATTCTATTGAAGAAGAATGCTTTCAACTGGTATGAAGAAGCTACTGTGTCCTTTGAGCATCTTTAACAGGCTATGACTATTGCACCTGTCTTGGCCTTAGCAGTTTTTTCCAAAACATTCATCATTGAGACTGATGCTTGTTCTACAGGGATGGGGGCTGTATTAATGCAAGAGGACAGACCCTTAGCATTCTTCAGTAAAGCTTTGGCACCTAAACATCTTGGGTTGTCTACCTATGAGAAGGAATACATGGATGTACTTTCAGCAGTTGATAGATGGAGACATTATCTCCAAGGTGATCATTTTATCATACGAACAGATCATCATAGTCTCAAGTATTTGCTTGGGCAAAGGGTGACTACTGCTTTACAACAGAAAGGATTAACCAAGCTATTGGGATTAGACTATGAGGTTCAGTATAAGAAAGGCACTGAGAACAGGGTAGCTGATGCACTATCAAGGAAGAAAGAAGATGAGGCATATTTCAATGCTATAACAACTGCAGAGCCAACTTGGATGTTGGAGGTTTCTCGGAGCTATGCAATGGATCCTACAGCCTTGCAACCTGTGGCAAAGTTAATTACTGATCCTACAAGTAATCTTGTCTACTCTTTACATCAAAGCATAATTAGATACAAGGGAAAAATCTATGTGGGAAGAGCTACTGATTTGAGATTCCGAATTTTCAATGCATTTCACTCTTCTCCCTTGGGGGGAACTCAGGACAACAGGGCACTTATAGGAGAATTGGTATGTTTTTTATTGACCTAATTTGAAAAGGGACATAATTGCTTGGGTATCTGCTTGTGATGTTTGTCAAAGAATAAAAACTGAACATGTGCATTCTCCTGGGCTTTTACAACCTCTACCTTTTCCTGATCTTTCATGGCAGGATATAGCCATGTATTTCATAGAAGGACTTCCTTCTTCTGGACATAAGAATTTTATCTTGGTGGTTGTTGACAGATTAACCAAATATGGTCACTTTCTAACCTTAAAACACCCCTACACTACTAAGGAGGTGGCAGATTTGTTCTTACACGAGATTTACAAGTTACATGGTCTTCCCAAGTCTATTGTCTCTGACAGAGATTCTATTTGTAATAGCCAATTCTGGCAACAGCTATTCAAATCCATAGGCACTAAACTCAACATGTCTAGTGCTTACCACCCCCAGTCTGATGGTCAGACTGAGAGACTTAATACGTGTCTTGAGTCTTACCTGTGAGCCATGGCATTTTCCAACCCAAAACACTGGATGAAATGGCTCCCTATAGCAGAATGGTGGTACAACACCAATTTCCATACTGCTTTAAAAACTACCCCATTTGAAGTTGTCTATAGTTATGCCCCACCCCAAATTCCTATAGGTTCACTAGCCCACTGTACTTATACTCAGGTGGGTGTTTGCCTTTGTCACGACCCAGCCCCATGGGCCATGACTAGTATAGTCAAACTCAAACTAAACATAGCCTGGAAACTTGTGAAACATAACGTTATCTCAGGACATCACATACATATATCAAGGCAACCTGTCTCCTGAGGAGTCACAACCATCAAAAGATAACATAGTACACAAGCCGACAAGGCTATCGTAACGTACGGGAACGTCCCAACTATACACACGCAAGCCGACAAGGCTACCACTACATACAACATCCCAAAATGAATATATGCAAGCCGACAAGGCTGTCACTACGAATGGGCACGTCCCAAAATGCAAGTTATGCTAACACATCCGAACAACATCTATATATAACCCACCCATATGTCTACAGACCTCTAAGAGTATCAACAGTAACATATGACGGGACAGGGCCCCGTCGTACCCCTGGACAAAAGCATATATATATATATATATATATATCAGGAAGTCTGTACCGAAAGCTAGGCTCCGGAACAACGGAGCTCTACAAGGCAGCAGAAAGGGATTTCTAAGCTGGCGGATCACCAAAGCGAGTATCTGCACCTGCGGGCATGAAACGCAGCCCCCCGAAGAAAGGGGGTCAGTACGGAATATGTACTGAGTATATAAAGCATGAAATACAGTAAAGAGGATCATAACTGAAATAAGGAGTACAGAAAACAAGTACAATGCCAGAATACCAAAACATTTGCCTTTGAAACATAAATCATGCATGTCAATATCATATATCATATCCGGCCCATTATCGGACTCGGTGAATATGGTCGCCACCCCATTTTTGGCGCCATAACACAGCATAACACAATAAACACAGCATAACGCCATAACATAGCATAACTCCATAGCACAGCATAACTCCATAGATACATATTTCGGCCCTCCAATGAGGGACTCGGTGAACAATGCAGTGAAACTGTGCACGATAACATACCCGGCCCGGGACTCGGTGAAAGACATATTGAGGCATACACGAGCATAGTAGTGAGCAACCATATGCAATTTAAAACATTATCAAGACTTAAACAGAATAAGAAAAAGGGATTAACACCTGAGTATCAATAGCGACAATCATATCAAATATCCCCCGAATGTCATCATACATAATATCAAAAGAGCCTTAGGAATCATAGACATATGCCAATATAGTATGAAATAGCTTATAGAAGTCAAGGGAATTAGCTATCGTAGAATTTCTAAGGATAGGAGCTTATATATATCGACTACTATCCAATGTATAGAAAAACTGAAGAGGGAAGCTCAATCATTTTAAGAGTTCTAACATCAAGAAGTGAATACGAATCATGAATCACGCTCGAAACTTATGAATAGAATTAACCCAAAGCTCATATCACTCGTCACTTAAATCTAAGACATGCTAAAAGAAAGAAGGGACAGCTTTACATACTTGTTAAAGGTTATTCGTAATCTCGTTCGCTTCGTCGCCCCTTTAGCCTATTTAATATAAAAGTAACGCTTTCATCAGTAACTATACTCCCTAGGTCATAAATCTGTAACCAATCGCCTATAGAACTTATTCTTTAACTTATACTTTCTCGATCAGGGTTTCATTAGTTAAGGACTTAACGGAAATCGGGCAGCATTTCCCCTATATATTCGCCTAACCCGAATTTCCAATTATTCTCCTGTTATCACAGAAATACCAACAATAGAGATATACATACAAAATTCTTACAATTCAGCAGATAACAATTCCAACAACCCAACAATCCTTCTTAATCCTTTTCAACCCACAATTTCGCATAACAATGATTTCATGCAATTTCTTACTTCTAATTTCATCCAATCCAATTTTAATCCTTCCATTACAACACTATTAATACAATTATACTATAAAACAAGAAAATCTTACCAAATTTTTCTCGGAGGAATTTCTACACTCAATTGCTCCAATTTTACAATTTCTTCTTCTCCAACTTAATTTCTAATGTTTCTATCACCTCATTGACCTTGTAATGCACTTGAAACTTGATCAAAAAATCCAAGAATCAAAATTTGTTTCAACACCATGGCTGGCCGAGAGCAGCCATGGATGAATTGTGATTTTTTTCTCTAAGTTTAATTTCTCGAAAATGAAATCAAAATGTGAATTTGTTCACCATTGATCACATATATATAATTGCTTATAGGGTGACACGTGCCCCCTCCCTTGTGACTCACTAATCCACTTCTTGGAATATATTTTTTTTAATTCGGGTGGGGCCCACTTTAGTAATTAGGCTTAATTAATTTTAATTAATCACTAATTCTCACTTAATAATCTAATCACAATTGATTAATCCCTAACCTCTAATAATATTTTTACACTAAAAAAAATTTGTAAACAATTTATGTTCTAATTAAAATTGAAAATTAAAGGTTCCTATTTCATGTCCGAAAATAATTCCGCCTTTAACTTGAGTCGATTTGCTTGTGAATAATTCGATGTATAAATATATGGGGTATAACAGCCTTGCTCAAAGGCAGAGTCTTTTGCAACAATTAAAGGACAATCTATATACAACACAAGCGAGGATGAAATTCTTCGCAGATAAAAATTGGACTGACAGAGTTCTAAAAGCAGGTGACTGGGTATATTTGAAGCTACAACTCTATAGGAAAGCTTCTGTGGCATTCACAAGAATCTTAAGTTGAGTGCTAAATTCTATGGTCCTTTTCAAATATTAGAGAAGATTGGGTCAGTTGCTTACCATTTGAATCTTCCCGGTGGGTCACAAATCCACCCAGTGTTTCACGTCTCCCAACTGAAGAAGCGTGTTGGTCCTAGGATTACTGCTACTTCTCAGCTTCCTATTTGTGACGGGGAGGGTCGAGTATTGATTTGACCGTTAGCTATACTTCAAAGTCGCATTGTCAAGAGTAACAATGTTGCGGTTATGCATGTGCAATTGATTTAGGGTTTCTATCGAATTGGGAAATTGGGACTGAATTTAGTAATTAAGGATTGATTAATTGGGAATAAAGGAGAAAGTCACGTGCGTTTAACATGTCAGTGGGCCAATTCATTAATCCAGCTCAGCAATCCACATGAGAGCTGATTAAGGGCCAAGATGAGAAGATCATCAACGGCTGAGATATCATCTCAATCAACTGAAGTGGTTAAATATCTACCTTGCCAGCTAAGAGGGCATTTTTGATCTGGTAATCATCATCATCATCATCATCATCATCATCTTCTTCTTCTTCTTCTTCTTCTTCTTCTTCTTCTTCTTCTTCTTCTTCTTCTTCTTCTCTTCCAAATTCTCTTCCTCCTAACCTAATTTCTCCGTTACAGGAATCCATTGAAGCTCAAAGTCATCACATTGGAGTTTCATTCTTGTATCAAGTTCTTCTACCCAATTCCCAATCATTGTAATTGTAACCTATTGAGTATCAATAAAATACCACTGTTTTTCCCCAATTGTAAAATTTCTATTACAATTCCAATTTCATATTCTCGAGTCCATTACAATTTCCCATTTTACACATTTGATTCGTTATGGGTATTAGGGTACTTTTTCCCAAATCGATTCTTCTTCCAATTAGTTGGTATATTTCTTACTTAGCATTATTATTGCTAGACCTTGAGCGTTCTGAGGCTTTACGTAAAGGGAAGGCTCTGTTGGAGTAGCTCGTGGTTCAAGTTCTGCTTTTGAGGTAGGTTACGGCTTACTTGAGTTAGACTTTGACTAGTAGATTGTATATATAGTAGAATTGATAGAAGAAATCATGATTAGGCTATCGGGCATGAAGTCTGTTTGGATATTACCTAGGTTGGTATAACTTCTGCTTATGTGGACTTGTCGCCAATATTTTCTGTATTGAACCATGAGGTGTATTTCTTGTGTTATTGGAAGGAAGGTGTTGATATATATGCACACTTTCGTGCTGATTGAGATAGCTTGTATGATTCATGCTATTGTTGTGTTGATCAATCACTACTGGAAATTTAGCCTAAAACAACGGACTTTTTCGCAATGGTTTCAAAACCGTTGCCAGATATATTTATTGCAAAGGATATAACCGTGACCTAAGGGTCTCGGTGCTATAGAAACACTTTTTCAATTACACCGTCGCATAGAGTGCGAACTGTTGCTATAGGGGTAGTCTTTGCAACGGTCTTGGTAACCGTGGCAATAAACACCCCTATGATAACGGTTTCATGGTTAAAAATATATATTACAACGGTTTTGATTTCCCTCTTTAATTTTCCCTATCTAATTTCCCAAGACTATAGCCTCTCTTTAAGTAGTTTTGCTATCTTATATTTTCGTTTTTTTTATCAAAACCTAACCCAACACACCATAGACATCTCTCTTAAGAACACAAATTTCTTCTGAATCGAACACATCGAAGGTCTACAAAACTAACAAATTTGCAGTCGAATCTTTTAATCTGAAGAGCGCCAAAAGTTTCTCTCAACTGTGAGGAACACAAAAATTATTTCTACGGATGAAAATCTAAACTATTTATCTGTGAAGAACAGAGAAACGAAGCTATGAGCTTTCATGTCCAAAGCTCACAAAATAGCGAATTATGCTCTGTACTAGAACTTTGAACTTCGTTTCTTGATTCTCAACCTTTTAAGGTATTTCTTGAATCTCTTGTTCTGTAAATGATTATTCCATGTAAAATTTTCTCGAGTATTAGGGTTTCGAATTTCTGCAAAAATTTACTGTTTCAATAATTTCAATCTTCTTCAAGTTTTTCTCTATCTCTTGTAGGTAGGGTTTTGAATTGCATCTTTGTTGCTGTGATTTTCTCTTAGATGTTGCTTGTGAGTAACTATTTCTTTTTGTCATGACCCAGCCTCGTGGGCCGTGACTAGTGCCCGAGCTGGACACTCGTATACGTACCTGTTAGATATAGTCAAACTGAATCTAAAAACAATATGGAAACTTACAAAAGAACTCCAAAGATTCATAATGTCATCATATATTTATCAAGATAACCTATCTCCTGAGGAGTCACAATTAATCAAAATGTAATACGATACGCAAGCCGACAAGGCTGCCACCACATACCGATGCGATACGCAAGCCGACAAGGCTGCCACTACAGATCAATACGATACGCTAGCCGGCAAGGCTGCCACTACAAATGAACATATCCATAGCACCTCGTATAGACACAGCTGAACAAAACTTATACACAACCCACACATATGTCTACAGACCTCTAAGAGTATCGATAGTGAAATATGACGGGACAGGGCCCCGCCATAACCATGGATAAACTTATATAAATATATCAAAAGATCTGTACCCAAAATAAGATAGGCTACAGAACAATGGAGCTCTCCAAACAGCTGAGTGGAAGTCCTAGGCTAGAGGATCACCAAATCGAGTATCCGTACCTGCGGGCACGAAACGCAGCCCCCCGAAGAAAGGGGGTCAGTACGAGATATGTACTGAGTATATTGTCATGAACCGCCTAGGGGCCGTGATGGGTACCCGGGGCTAACCACCGAGTACCGCTCGTTCTGCTACTCATCATGCTCAATAAGCCTTATTTTATCAATTTCAAATTCAAATCATAAGATAATCATCTTTCATTTGAAACATAAATACTTTCATAGACATAAGCCTTTCGGCTATCAAAATAATATACATATACACGGTAGTAATCTCGTTAGACCAAATAACCCACACTGCGTATCTACGAGCCTCTACTAGAGTACTAGACATATGGACGGGACAAGACCCCGTCGTGCCCATAATGCATATATATGTATATACACAAAAGAATGAACCAGGTAGCACCTCCGGAAAATGGAATGCTCTTCAAATCAACTAATAGCTCCTACGAGTCTGGATCAAGATCTCCTCCCTGTCTACCTGTGGGCATGAACACAGCGTCCAAAGAAAACGGACGTCAGTACGAACATTGTACTGAGTATGAGAGGCATAAATAACAACAATACGTCAATGAGATAAAGGAAGCATCAATGAGGGAGCAACTGAATATGACTGTCACTTATAAAAGAAATAACACATGCTTTCTTACCCATAATCATCAACATATCATATATGCATAAATGTATAAGCTTCCCGTCCATACCGGATCGGTGTGATAATCATTAGCTTGCGTCCACGCCTTCCGCGTCCGGGGTACCATCTCATGCCACCCACTATTGGTGCTGCCCATGCCATATATACACGGTGTAATCATCTATAAGCCGCCCACCTTAGCGGTGCTGCCCGGCCATATAGGCGCGGTGTAATATCATCAATTATGTAATCATCATAATGCATGCATAGTAACTCAAAGATAGCTATACTTTATCTAGGTAACATAATGTCGTGAACCCTCGATTCCATTATGAAACATTTATAAGTATTCTGCCTCACCTTGAAGGAAATAGTATATAAGGTGAGTGTATACAATAAACAACATCATATCACGAACTCTAGAAGCTTTATGCTTAATTCATCATCATCATTATTGGACTCATAATATATCTCTTATCTCATGTGGCTATTCATGAACATAGACTCTATTCCGGGATATAGAGGATTCATGGAAAAGAAGGAAAAATCGTACCATCGGATTCATGCCATAGAAAGAAAGGACTAGCCTCACATACCTTTTACGTTTAACTAATCTGTCGCTTGCTTGTTCTGCTTCAATGCCCACGTTTCTACCTTCAAGAGAATTCGCATTAACATTAGTTAATCGGCTATAAGAACGTGTTACTATTTCTTGGGAAAATTGGGCAGCATTTCCTTTGTTTCTACTACTTTTCCCATATTCTATATCAACTCCCAAACGTTCATAACAACATTTACAATATCACAAACAACAATCATCATTCATCTACATTATCCGCATTTCGCCATTTCACTCCAATTTCTCCGTAATCATGGTCATTATTTATTATTGCGTTTTCTCACAAATAATACTTATTCCATATTCTAGATGTCATTCGTAACATATCTACAATCACCATATGCCAATATTCATAGTTAACCCCAACTACTACTCAACAATGACACTATTCACTTATTTATGACCCATTTTCTATGTCTTTGTACAATTCAAGTGTCTTAGCCTTCCAATACCTTAAAAAACACGGTATGGTCATAAAACTTACCTTAGATAATGGATGAACAACCCTTGCATGGAACTTCTCTTCTTGCACCAAAACCCTAACTCACTTCCCTTGAGATTTCTTGGTGTAGATGAACTTTTGCTAGGTTTCATACACTTGTTTTCATGGATTTGGTGTAGTTGACCATGGATTTCCTTTGATTTCTTATGGAAGAATGCTGGAGAAGGTTCTAGAGAGTTCTTAGAGAGAGGAGAGTGGGAGATGAAATGAAACAAAAATGGAGGAGGGGTCTTATATTAATTCATGAAATCTGTCTCGTCCGTGATGTACGGTGCGATAGACGGGGCGTCGATCTGACCGTCGATATCGTCAAATTTCCAGTGAACAATCTATCATTTCTCCACATTCGACGGTGAGAAGGACGGTCCGTCGAACCGATCGACAGAGCATCGATCTGCTCCGTCGAATGGTCTTTTGCGATAACTCAATTTTGCGGCACCATCGACGAAGAGTCGACCCATCCGACGGTGCAAAGACCGACCGTCGAAACACCCTTTCACAGAATTGCAGTGGAGTTTGATTTGACAAAATTTTCTCCCTTGCTTCTAACTTCTTTGGAATCTTAATTAGAAACATTAAGCATCCCCTTCTTACTTGTAAGGACATCATGTACACCTTAACTTACGTCAGTCCCTTCACCGCTCAACAACCCAAAGTTCCGAGGTGTAACATTCTCCCCCCCCCCCCCTTTTGGAACATTCGTCCTCGAATGTTAATTACTCGGGAGTTCTACAAAAATTTCGCAAGAGTTTCCCCTGTAATATGGCGCTACCATCCTGTCACAACAACCCATAATAATCTGCCTCACAGGGCTATAACACAATAAAACTCTACGAAAGACTTACGAAAGCCGCTGAAAATAGGGGGACGTAATTTCTGAGTAATGATGGAAATAGGGGTATTCAGATACTCTAATTATTACACTTCATTTATTGCATACATACCTTGCAGTGCCGACATTTCATCTTGAACCTCTCCTGGGGTTTGGAATAAGCATGGATACCTGGATTTCATTTTCTCTTCTGCTTCCCAAGTCATCTCTTCCCGATTGTTATTCCGCCATAAGACCTTAACTGAAGCCACTTCTTTATTTCGAAGTCTCCGTACTCGCCTATCTAGTGTGACAATGGGTAGCTTTTTATAGATCAACTTTTCTGTCACTTGAACATCATTTATTGGCATGATCCTAGTAAGATTTCCAACATATTTACAAAGCATCGAGACATGGATGTTAGATCCAATTCATAAGCCACCTTGCCTATTTTGCATACCATTTCATAAGGCCTAATGTATTGGGGACTAAGCTTCCCCTTCATTCAGTGATCTTATTGTATTCGTAAGTTGTCATACCCCAGGGCCACTGTAGCAAGCGTATAGCATGTACTTATGTCATATTCCAAGTAATTGTCCTATTTACCCCTAACAATAATCCCAACTCAACATTTCAAGTCAATTTACCATATATTTTCCTTCAACTGACTCGGGGTATCATGACCACACTATTCATGTTTACCTCTTACTCCTCTTTTTAAACATTCACTTGGTTTTATTGGCGACGTATAACTACTTGCGAGTTACATAATTGTTCTTGCGTGATTCGTGTACATACACATCTATACATATACATGTATCCATATCTGCATCCGTATTCATAATCGTACTCATTTACATATGGTATCCATGGTCATATTCCTATGCATATCATTTACAACGACTTTACCGCTGGTGTCTTTACCTCTATTCTAGTATAACACCGTCATCCTTTACAATACCCCTTGAGTTATTTAGTCTCAATTTGACGTGGTTCAAGGTCTTCGTGAATGGTTTCCCATCCAGTCTCAGATGCCTGCTCAATTCGTGTTGGTTTATTTACTAGTCATTGGACTCATTTCTGCGCAACTCTCACTCTTTGTTTTAGAGTCTATATCTGTCACATTTTAGGATCCATCGTCCCAAATATCTACACTTGAATTCCCTTTACTCGTTTCCCCCCTTTAAGGGTTTTACTTGTACCATTCTCAATGCTGTTGCCTATCCTTCAAATCTTGAATTCATACATCTCTTACTACACTACATCTTATTCATGCCGTTTTCTCGTAATTCATAGCTATGATAATTCATGTGTGAAGTCTTAACATACTCACCTTGCAGTCATGTAACCAATTAATACAACCGATATAGCAATCCGAACAAGGATGTATTTTACTTAGCTCATCTGGTAGTTATGAGTCAATGTCTAAAGTTGCTCCAATTAACAACTTTTTTCCCATAGGGATGCTCACCATAGTAGTAGGTCTAGTTATCCTTACTATCCATATAATGTCACTTGCCCTCTTCTTCGGTGCTCAAAGTTCACTTGTAACGTCATCTTTGTTTTCCTGGGCCTAAGTCTCATACGCCACTAACACCGGTCATGCCTCTTATTCTTTTACTTTTGTTTTGCAGTCAACACTGATTTCAATACCAATCATAATCATATTATATTTGTCGATGATGATAGCTTTACTCTATCGCTTTGTCGTCGTACAGTAAACTCATAACTCATGATCATCATTTTCTTTTCGACTCTTTACTTCATATACTTTACTCATTCAAACTTGGTACAGGATATTCGTAGGGAATGCATCTCCCTTTAATTATAACGCAACTACTTCTTAAGCACGCGTACTTCGTGTATTTCCTTCTCTCTCTATTCTCGTTCTTATTCCTTCCTCCTCAATTTATCTTTTTTTCTCCCATTTTATAATCAATCATTAATTCTTTGTATGAGGAACCCTATCCCTAACTGATTACAACCACTTTTGTCCTTTAGAATATACTACCTTTGTACAATCCATTCTTTGCTCCCAAAACTTATTCTGTTCATTCTGATCATCCCCTCTCACCCTTATTGTTTTGATCCTCTTCTTAATAATCATCCTATTTCATTACTCATCTTTCTGTAGTCTTGGTCTTTTACATCCAGCTAATGATATCACTCATGCTCTCGGTTATACCAATCACAAACTACTGCTACTTTGCCATATCACTTTCCTCTGATTTCTTTTTCAAGTTGACTTCCCCTTTTTGCTGGCTATCATTTCTGTCATGGAGGAATCCCTATGCTGTACTTTCCCCTAACAAGGTCTTATAAGCTTTCTCATCTACTACCCCATGGCTCGCTTGTTGGTTTCATACTTGCATTCACTCTTTATTCATATAGAACATGTCACATCCTTAGTCGTTTCCTCGCTATACTTTGCATTACAGTTCCTATTGCATTCTCATTATACCCTGACCATAATCAACTCTATAGAGTGACACTTCTTGATCTCATTCGCAAGTCTGCTTATAACATAGGATAAACCTCGTGAAGTAACCATACTCAACCCGTGACCCCTTCCAATCAGTTCTATCACGCTCACCATATAAATTGTTTTATCAACGTGTTCTCATTCATTATAACCCTTCGTATTCGTACTTCTGTCTCCGGGTACTGTTACTTTAGTCGCTAGTAAACTTATCGCGTCTTTCTCGTGCTTATCCCTCCAATCAATACCTCAATATCTCACTCCATTGGAGTTACCCTTTCTCTTCTATGTCGTGCTTTAGCACTACCAGTCTTCCCAATTTACCCTAGTATTTCTCTTTACCATATCATTGTCGATCTTATAATTACCGTTACTCATCTCTTGTAGTTGGCAATGATACTCCTAACTCAATCGCATCCTGCCATTACCTTGTTGCACATCATCATTTCTCGTCAGGACCTATCACAAGCTTGTACCTTGTCTCATTCAAATTCTAGGAAAACATCAGCAGAGTTTCTTTTGTAAGTATAACAATCCCAAACCTGAACATAGCCCAGAAAACACGTCTGATGTCTCAATAGGACGTATATCGGAACACACATAATACGCAACTGCACAACACAAGATCACTTACTATTAAAGGATATAAATAGTAGGGCTTATCTTATAATTTGTGCCTGCACACTAGGTCTAGTTTTCCAATATCTATATACATACACCTATTATTTATATTCACTCACCGTCAATCATCTTACTCGTAAATCATGATTCTGGCTATTACTAGGTTACTAACAAATATATCCATCTCAAATTGTCGGATTGGCTCAATCTTATTTATTCCACCTCAACACAATCATCACAACGGGGGTGATACATAACAACATAGGGTCTGAATCCATCGATGCACACATATCGTAAGAGGATACTGACAATATACCTGGGACAATATCAGGGGAAGACTCAAGATCCTGTTGCTCAGCTAAAGCATGAATATGATGCTGGGATCCACTTGGACTGGGCGCCCCTCTTTGGTATCTATCACCACCTACTAACATCTGTGGCCTTGGCCTTGGAGGGCGTACCGATGACAAAGAGCTAGCGACTAACCCCATAGGTCGAACCTCATCTCTACCATGCCTCTATGGGCAGTCGCGCATGATATGGCTTGGCCGAGCACAGGTATAACAAACATCTGAGCCCAAGAGTACATCGTGGTACCGGGGATCTCGTTTGACTAGAACCACTCCGAATCTGAGAACTGGAAACTCTGAGACTCGGGGGTGACTTAGAATAAGTAGATCCATCAAATCGGGGTCTAGGAAACTGCGGAGAAGCACCACATGGTGAACAAATTGAGTGCCTAGAGAATTGTTACCTCGGAGCACCCCTACGCTCATGATCAGACCCTAAAAAACTAGCTCTCTTCCTCCAACCCCTGTTATCGTGGCCTACATCCTGTCGATGAGTTTGAGCAGCTACCAATTGAGTCAGTAGAAGAATGACATGTCTTATCTCTTGGCCCGAGGCATCTGGTGGAGGAACGGGGGATGCTGGAGCTATAGCTGAGGCTCCCCTCTGATCCTCAAAAGTGGGCGAAGTATGTGAAAACCGAGGTGGGGCCTTATTCTGGGGTTCTCCCTCCTCCACATCTATAGACGGCTCTCGTTCAAGCCCTTCTTCCACCACCATCTTGCCGTTCTGGGCTGCCGTAGCTTTTCCTTTCATCAGCTTTGCTGAAATTATAACGCACAATTAGGGAGGGGATAATCTTATAATACAGCTCTATCACAGGATCTCTTAAGATGAAAGATGGTCATTTTTCCTAAATGCCCTGTAGCCTCTTGTTTATTAGCGTGGCGCGCAGCACACCATAAACAAGACTCTACAAGACACGGCTCGTAGACACTTCCTAGGACTAAACTGCTCTGATTCCACATTTGTCACAACCCGCCTAGGGGTCGTGACGGGTACCCGGGGCAAACCACCGAGCACCGCTCGTTCTGCTACTCATCATGCTCAATAAGCCTTATTTTATCAATTTCAAATTCAAACCATAATATAATCATCTTTTATTTGAAACATAAATACTTTCATAGACATAAGCCTTTCGGCTATAAAAATAATATACATATATACGGTAGTAATCTCGTGAGACCATATAACCGACACTGCGTATCTACGAGCCTCTACTAGAGTACTAGAAATATGGACGGGACAAGACCGCGTCGTGCCCATAATGCATATATATGTATATACACAAAAGAATGAACTAGGTAGCACCTCCGGAAAATGGAGTGCTCTTCAAATCAGCTAATAGCTCCTACGAGTCTGGATTAATATCACCTCCCTGTCTACTTGTGGGCATGAACACAGTGTCCAATGAAAACAGACGTCAGTACGAACATTGTACTGAGTATGAGAGGCATAAATAACAACAATACGTCAATGAGATAAAGGAAGCATCAATGAGGGAGCAACTGAATATAAATGTCACTTATAAAAGAAATAACACATGCTGTCTTACCCATAATCATCAACATATCATATATGCATAAATGTATAAGCTTCCCGTCCATACCGGATCGGTGTGATAATCATTAGCCTGCGTCCAGGCCTCCCGCTTCCGGAGTACCATCTCATGCCGCCCACTAGTGGTGCTGCCCGTGCCATATAGACACGGTGTAATCATCTATAAGCCGCCCGCCTTAGCGGTGCTGCCCGGCCATATTGGCGCGGTGTATATCATCAATTATGTAATCATCATAATGCATGCATAGTAACTCAAAGATAGCTATACTTTATCGAGGTGACATAATGTCGTGAACCCCCGATTCCATTATGGAACATTTATAATTATTCTGCCTCACCTTGAAGGAAATAGTATATAAGGTGAGTGTATACAATAAACAGCATCATATCATGAACTCTAGAAGCTTTATGCTTAATTCATCATCATCATTATTGGACTCATAATATATCTCTTATGTCTTGTGGCTATTCAAGAACATAGACTCTATCCCGGGATGTAGAGGATTCATGGAAAAGAAGGAAAAATAATTCCATCGGATTCATGCCATAGAAAGAAAGGACTAGCCTCACATACCTTTTACGTTTAACTAATCTATCGCTTGCTTGTTCTGTTTCAATGCCCACGTTTCTACCTTCAAGAGAATTCGCATTAACATTATTTAATCAGCTATAAGAATGTGTTACTATTTCTAGGGAAAATTGCGCAGCATTTCCTTTGTTTCTACTACTTTTCTCATATTCTATATCAACTCCCAAACGTTCATAAAAACATTTACAATATCGCAAACAACAATCATCATTCATCTACATTATCTGCATTTCGCCATTTCACTCCAATTTCTCCATAATCATGGTCATAGTTTATTATTGCATTTTCTCACAAATAATACTTATTCCATAATCTAGATGTCGTTCGTAACATATTTACAATCACCACAAGCCAATATTCATAGTTCACCCCAACTACTACCCAACAATGACACTATTCATTCATTTATGACCCATTTTCTATGTCTTTCTACAATTCAAGTGCCTTAGCCTTCCAATACCTTAAACAACATGGTATGGTCTTAAAACTTACCTTAGATGATGGATGAACAACCCTTGAGTGGAACTTCTCTTCTTGCACCAAAACCCTAACTCACTTCCCTTGAGATTTCTTGGTGTAGATGAACTTTTTCTAGGTTTCATACACTTGTTTTCATGGATTTGGTGTAGTTGACCATGGATTTCCTTTGATTTCTTGTGGAAGAATGGTGGAGAAGGTTCTAGAGAGTTCTTAGAGAGAGGAGAGTGGGAGATGAAATAAAATAAAAATGGAGGAGGGGCCTTATATTAATTCATGAATTCTGTCCCATCCGTGATGTATGGTGCGATCGACGGAGCGTCGATTGGACCAACGGGGCATCGATCTGACCGTTTGATATCGTCAAATTTCCAGTGAACAATCTGTCATTTCTCCTCATTCGACGGAGAGAAGGACGGTCCATCGAACTGATCGACGGAGCGTCGATCTGCTCCGTCGAATGGTCTTTTGCGCTAACTCAATTATACGGCACCATCGACGAAGCGTCGACCCGTCCGACGGTGCAAAGAACGACCGTCGAAACCCCCTTTCGCAGAAGTGCAGTGGAGTTTCATTTGACGAACGTTTCTCCCTTGCTTCTAACTTCTTCGGAATCTTAATTAGAATCATTAAGCATCCCCTTCTTACTTGTAGGGACATCATGTACACCTTAACTTACGTTAGTCCATACACCGCTTAGCAACCCAAAGTTCCGAGATGTAACATATATAAAGCATGAAATACAATGGAGAGGATCATGACTGAAATAGAGATTACAGGAGGCAAATGTGACCTTCAAAATACCAATACACTTGCCTTATGAAATGTAAAACATGCATATCAATATCATATATCATACCCGGCCCATTATGGGACTCGGTGAATAAAGTCATCACATACCATCCTTAGCGCCATAATCACATCATCATATCATATATATATATATATATATACCGTATCCCGGCCCTCTAGCCTATTTATTATGAAAGTAATACTATTGTTAATAAACTATGACTTTCCAGCTTATAAATCTACAACCGATCATTTATAGGAATCATTTCTTAGTTTACACTTCTCGATTAGTATTTTGATTAGTTAAGAACTTAACGGGAATCGGGCAGTATTTCCTCTATATAACTCGCCTAACCCGAACTTCCAATTAATCTCCGATTATCACCACAACGCCAACAACAACGATAACAACCCAATAACCTCTCTTAATCCTTTTTCAATTCAAATCATTAACTTCTAAGATTTTACACCAAACAGACCGACATGCGTTTCTTATACGATATCTTATGCGTTTGCTTTCTTCCAAATTTACAAGCCATATCAACAACAACACGACAACAACATCGACTACTATCCATGTACAATAAAATTACTTCAATATTATTTTAATATAAGCTCGAAACAGCCCACCAAAACTACGACATCAAAATACGATTTTCGATCTTTACTTTGCAACATTACCAATACACGGAAAAGAGCATGATACTGCCGTGAACAGCAGCACCTATACTTATCTATAACTATATTTCCAGCCCTTCAATATAAACAAATTACCTTCAAATACAATACCATAATAATGACAACACTAATCACACTTTAATCCAATTTAGAACAACTCCAATTCTGTCCATTTACAACGCCAACAATAACCATGTAATTTTCTTACTTCCAATTTCGTCTAATACAATTTAATCTCTCCATTACAACATCATTAATTCCAATTACATTTCAAGAAGAAGAAATCTTACCTTAAATTTATTTGGACAGATCCTATACTCACTTGCACCAATTGCACCATTTCTTCTTCCTCAATTTAATGCCCCTGTGTTGTTGCCTCTTGAACGTGTAAATCACCTTGAAGATTTAATCTAATTTTTTTTTTAAACAACCAAGGCTGACCGTGAACAGTGGCAGCCATGGCTGCTCATGCTCTTGCTTCATTGACTTGTGAAGATGAATGTGTAGTGAGTGATTAGTTATCATATTGTAATATATAGGTAGCATGAAGCATCCAAGCTCTTTTTTTTTTTAATTTATCATATCTGGTGGGGCCCACTTAATGGTCTGATTTGGTTAATTAATCTTAATTAATTACTAATCCCCACTTAATAATCTAATCATGGTTAATTAATCCCTAATATCCACTAATATTTCTACACTAATTGTAATTAATTAGCAGATCGTGCACTTATTAAAATCGTGGATTAAAAGTCCTTATCTCATATCCCATAAATAATCTCGTCCTTAAACTTGTGTCGATTAACTTACGAACAATCCAACTTAAAAAAATACGGGACATAATATCCTTCCCCCCTTTAGAACATTCGTCCTCGAATGTTAAACTAGTCCTGTATAAGTATAGGGGTTACGGTGACCTTACGATGAATCAATTACTCTTCTATCATGCTGTGCCTCCCTTGCTATACTTAATACCATTCTCCATTTGACTTCAGTTAATATTGAATTTCCAAAGAAAGTGGTCATAACTTAGCTACTTCTGTAATTGACCGCAACTTATTATATCCATCTATACTAGAAGCTTAAGTCGAGTCTTTCTTGTTGTGGACTCATCTTTTAATCCTTTGATATGCACTATCTTAACATTCCCTTTCAGTAGTTGAAAATGAGTTTTCTTCTTAGTAATGAATCTCGGTTGCAATACTTCCTTAACACCTCAGGAATATCCTTTCATGAGATATAAGTGAGTCACTCTCCTCATATGATTTTTCTTGATACTTGAACTCGTTGATCCACCTTTGGCTCAATTAGTCTAGAAACGTTTCGCGATTACTTAATAATCAGGAACCTTCTTCTTATCCTTAGAATCCTCTTCGGGTGTCTCTTCTCACTTAACTTATCTGAATAAAGGTTAAAATACATGATGATCCTAAGGGGTTTTAAATCTCATGTAAATCCCATAATGCATCCCTCGTGAGCACTCCTTTTGAGGTAAATACTTGTCTCACATCGTGAGTGAACACTTGTATAGGTAGTTTTCCCTATAGCACTCTTATCATCACATTGAGGTGCTACCTCTCTTCTAGCATATGCCCATTTTTCAAATCCGTTTCACATTTTGCATCACTTTACGAAGTGATACCTTGAAATTTCCGACCCTCTCTTGTCCTTCGGTCCATACCTTTTACCATTTCATTCTTACGTCTATGCTTGTCGTATCACCTTTTAATGTCGAAGGTCAATTTCCCTTCGTTGCCTAATGTCTATAACTATCTCATCATAGGATAGATGCCCTTGTCATCGTGTTCTTTGCCGCAAATTCATTGAGACCCATAGGTCATCTTAGGCATTAGCCCTTTTTAGTAATATAGCTCATAACTAATCCTTCTGTTATAACCTAAACTTAAGGTGCCCGTCCTTTTGTTCGTTCTCTTTAAACTCACTGTCTTCTAGTAACCATCTCGTTCTGATCATCTCGCTTAAACCATTTCATAATTTCCCTTAACCCAACTTGTAACACTTTAGGCATATTATCTCGTGTCGTTTCCTTATTTTTAATTCAAACTCTTCTATTGCCTCTTTACTTAGATTTTGCTCTTAGTTTTTCTGTCACACATTATGTTGCAATCTTTACAAGAATATACGAAGGTGCTCAAATTAGCCCGAGAAATACCTTAGCGTCGTTTCGCTAGTCTTTATGCTTTACCATTCATTCTCCTCGTGTACCTTTCAATCGGTACCGGGGCTCAACTATGGCCATGTCCCATTCGCCTTCAGTACTAATCCTATCTCGGTAATCTAGCTCAAACCATCTTACGCTTTCCCTTAATGTATCCAAAATATCACAACCGCATTGTTATTATTGAATCCTTATTCTTCTTATCAAGTACTCGCTTGGTGTCATCCTTAGTATACAAATATTCGTAGGTTGCATAACTATTCTTGTACAACTTGTATAGAATATATCCAATCTTAGTCATAGTCTTTCCTTCTCCTGGTTCATTATGCTTTCCATAACTCATCCGTACTAAAACTTGCTCGTAGCCTATCTTGTTATACTCCTTTCCCTTCCTTTATTCGCACCTTTGATTTTTTTCATATCCTATTATAGGAGATTTTCTATCCCTTCCCTTTGCTACTTATAAGTCACATAATTCTAGCGCACAACTCTACTGCCAAATCTTAGCCTCTAATCTAGTATAGCATTTCTATCCTTTACAATATCTCTTAAGTTACTCGTTACCATTCTCTTATCGTACCGTTTCTTTTTATAAGCACCCACTTTTAATGTCATATAATTCAAGACCATTACAAGTAATTCTCAGCACCGTCTCAAATATCATCCTGACTTCTATCCGTTTATTGCTGGCTTTCAGATCTTACTAACTTGTTTCGGCAAGGGATCTCATTTGAAGTTTAAGTATCCATATCAAACATATTGGAGTGTCAATTGTTTCCATTTTACACTTTCTTTTCTCACACCCGTTTCCCCCCTTTAGGGTGTACTTATACCATTATCTGTTTATATTCCGCTCTACGTCCCTATTTCCAATCTTCAAATTCATCTGATCTCCCTTTTTTTTTCAATTCACTTGGCACACTGTACCATATCCATATCTTTTCTTTATAATTTATGATTTTGATTATCCATGTACGAAACCTTAACAAAATCGTGACGCGACGAGAACCTTTCTACATATAGTATAAACTTTCATCTGACCATCTGTACTCGAGTAATGCAACCCACGTAGCAACTTATCCAAGTCCACATTCCACTTACTGTTATAGCCCATATATTGTACGTTTGGAAATTCCAAAGTTGTAGTGGAAAGTTAAGGGCAAGTGTCACACCCCGACTTTACTAGGGTGTGATGGGCACCCGACCCCATATCTGGAGCCGAGCGAACCCGCTGACTCTTGTTACGTATAGAAACCCTTGAATCAGTAAAGAAAGAAATACATAGTAAGCTCTCCAATATTTGTTTTTCCTTTCTCTACAACTTCTTGATTTAAAAAGATGACCTCTCCTATCTATATATATACTTGGCTTCTTCAAGCATGTGAGAAGCACATGCTCTCTTTATTCATTTTTTTTTTCTTCTTCTAGAGCTTTCATCCTTTTTCTTGAATTCTCTTAAATAAAAGATGACTTACTTGTTTCATTTTAGCCACCACTTCTTTATATATACACTTAGGCCCCTTAAGTAAGAATGTGGACACTTGGCCATCCTTTCTTTCTCTAGAGAATTCCCCTTTTTTTTTTTTTAATTTTTCTTAGAATAAAAGATGACCTAATATCTTACCATGTACACTTTGGTCCCTCAAGAACTTTCTTGAATGCCTTGTGAAATTCCCATTTTGCCCCTCGACTTTCCTCAATATTACCATTTACCATTTTGAAATTTCTCCTTTTAGCCCTTAACCTTTCTCAATATTTCCGTCCAATAATATTCATAAATGATATTCATAACTAACTTGTGCACAAAAAAATTTTTGAAAATGGTCTCGCCTTTAACTTTCCACGACGACTTTGAAATATCCAAACGTGCAAAATACGGGCTATAACATCCTCCCCCCTTTAGAACATTCGTCCTCGAATGTTCAACTGACTTTGTGGGGTCTTGTAGCACTTCGAGAAGGGGTTTCTTTATAGTTTCCCTTTCCTCCATGTCCATTCCATATATGTTATCCTACTTTCCTTACTATCAAACTCCTGGATCCTTACGTGAGTCCTCATTCCATGTCATGGGTTTCTTTTATAGCTGCTCTTTCCATTATGCCCGTTCCTTATCCTTTACCTTATTTTCCTTATAATCGAACTCCTTGACCTTTCATGAGTCATTGCTCCATGTCAAAGGTCTTTCTAACTCCCTGTGTCACCTCATTATCCTTGTTCTTTCCGGGTCCTTCCTTTTCTAGTATTGTCTCGTCACCGCACCTTAACGGAAGCAATGTCTTAGTACGCAATCCTTACTTAACGATTCAATGTAGCCGTAGGCTATTTCTTTATCCTCAGGTCTATCTCTTAGTATACTCATTGTTATTTCGCTTCTACTCTACTCCCAAGTATTCTTGCGACACGCCGACATATTTTAAACTCTGATTCCAAGCTAATAGATTTCCTTTGCTGACACTTGATAGTGTTGCAATTCCTTTTTAGGTCTACTATAATATGGCCTCCCCCCCTTTAGGGGCTCCTTATATGCCAACAGTCCTTCTATGAAATCTTGGTCTATCCCTTATCCCTCATCTCTTTGAGGTTTCTTACCTCTCACCTCCTTCCGATACTTTGATCTCTTTGTTTTCCACTTGCTCAATCTTTTCTTTCCAATTTTCGTCACACTAGAATTCTTCCATTTTGACTTGTAGTGGAGATGATACCAATTTTCCTAGTAATGCCTTCATCATTTATTCCTGCTGTCACTCGATCTTTGGTACCCCTTCGAACTTCGGTACCCTTGCGTGATCAATGCCTCTTTTTCCGTAGCTCCGATCGCTGGGACTCACACGTCCTCCGATACGATCATATATAGAATACGCTACACCTTCATACATATATATATATATATATATATATATATATATAATTACTATCAACTAGCCCACCAAATACTTCCAACCACTATTCAAGCCTATCCTAATTCCCGAGCTATAATGCACTTTCTGCCTCTTCACCGATCTAGTTTGCCTTGTCCTACGCGTCTTCCTATGGTCTCCAATCATCCCATACACTCTAGTTTTCCTTAGACTACCCTAGATTTTCATTTGTCCCTTATGTCTCAATTTATAGAATTTCTTGCCAACTTCCCAAGGGGTCACCCATCATGAAATTGCTCCCACCTGAGCACGCTTAACCCAAAAGCTTCACTGAAACTCGGTGCCTTAATGTCGATATTTTCGCGTCCGCTTCTTCACATGACCTTTATTACATGTTTTGGAGCGAGTCGAGGTTTCACAGGCTCCCAGGCACTTTCGTAACGCGTCCTTCTTTCACAATTACGGTTTTACCCTTATGGTTCCCGATTTTCATCTTCCGCCTGTGTGTATGGCTACCTCCTGTCCTGGACTTCCAGATTCCCGATGGTAGCGATCTCACCTTTGTTGCCACGCCCAAATCCATAACCTTTCTGAAACAACGCATCTCACTTATTACCTGTTTACAGTATCTTCTGCCCCCGTCTCTTCCTACTAGGCGTATCTATTCTGACAGACCTCCTTTTCCATTCTTACTTTTCCAAATCCGTACGTAGCAAGTACCGACAGTACTTCACAGAACACGCGGCTATATGACATATTCAGCCATCCGAACTTCCAGTTCCAAGTAACAGAACAATTATCCAGGCTTACCTTTGTAACTTGCCATCTCGTCACTTGTCTTCTTTCGTCGCCACTAGGCGTCTGCGAAAATCGACGGTTAGTATAAGGAATCTTATTGCATATGACTTGGCTCTATCGCACGATCTAAGACAGAAAGAAGGTCAACATTTCCTAGATGCCCCGCAGCCTCCTGTTTATAAATGTGGCCGGCTTTACACTCATAAACAGGACTCTACTGGACACGACTTTGCAGACAACCCCTTAGACCAACCGGCTCTGATACCACTTTGTCACACCCCGACTTTACTAGGGTGTGATGGGCACCCGACCCCATATCTGGAGCCGGGCGAACCCGCTGACTCTTGTTACGTATAGAAACCCTTGAATCAATAAAGAAAGAAATACATAGTAAGCTCTCCAATATTTTTTTTTCTTTTCATAACTAAGCTCTTACATCATGTAAGACTCGTGACATAAAACATAATAGCATATCGGCTGCTGGAGCCGCTTACAGACTGACAACCCAATACCCATTGCTTTGTCTGCAAAGTCTCTAACATAGAACAGAACATCATAGCATATACTTGGACTTGGCAATTCTCCGGGACAAGTGGAGTTTGACATCTCCGCTGGAACATCTTTAGTAAGGTCTTCTAATCATCTGGGAGTACCTGTGTGGCATGAAACGCAGCCCCCGAAGAAGAGGGGTCAGTACGAGTAATCTACTGAGTATGTAAGGCATGAATAGTGACATAATAAAGGAATATGCAGTATGAATAATAACGGAATAGACATATGGAGCTTATCTTGGAACAAAAGTAACCTGTACATATGAATGCCTTTCTGCGGATGCCATGCATGCTTAGTTTCTTTTTCAGAAAAATGGTACTTCTTATTTACATGTACAGAAAACAGAACATTTCAGAAAACGGTGTCCTTTATTTACATTCACAGACGCCGAGTACATCGGCTCTCCCACCCCCCTCCCCAACAGTGTCCCAACATATTATATATATATCACATATACATACGCCATATCCGGCTCTCCCATATCCCGCGTTCGGGCATCCCGCGTCCGGGACGTAATCCAGCTGAATCAGGTGGTGATATAACAGTGGCCCTTCCCCTTTCCCCATATACATATACATATACATATTCACATTCATATACATATGTCATACAATTGGCATGCATGAGAGCCCAAAGAAAGTCATGTGTCCATCGGAGTGATATAAGGTCGGTGACCTCCGATTACGTTATGGAATAATCATGGTCACTTTGTCTCACCTTGAAGGAACGAGTATTTTAAGGCGATACTACCAACGGAAAATAGCCTTAAGAGAGAGCATAGAATGAAATCATGGGCATTATATCCGTCAATTCATATGCTTTGAAGTCTTTTAGAAACTAGTGTCATAGCTACGGAATAAAATTAAGGTTCAAGAACTAGTATAACACTTTCATATTCACATTGGATTTTTAGCTCAAGGCTCTTAGTCGTGGAATCATTCTTGTCGTACTTATCATAGGCATATTCTCTTTTCTGACATCATCGTTATCATTATCGTCATGGAAGTATTCTCGTTGGGATAGGTACAGTACTTGTCATTTGGTAATGGAATAAGGATCGAAGGTTTCTTTTGGATTCAGCTTCAAAGTAAGTCAAGCGGAACAATAAGGTAAATCCGGGAACCAGTGGGCCCACCTCGGATCAAATGAGGCGGCGTACCAAATTTGCATATGTTACATGTCATGGCGTTACTTGTGAGGGTTTTAGGGTAGTCGGGTCCTATTTATGCGAGTTCTAGAGGTTTAGGAAATTCTTCCAACATTTTGCACACTTTTTAATTCAATTCTACTGAATGAAAAAAGGGAAACTTTAGCCGCGGATTCCGGAGAATAGAGTTGTCCCCGAGGCTCGTATTCGACCTATTATGTCTAAGACATGCCAAAGAAGGAAGGGTGAAGCCTTACATACCTTTTCCGCTCCTTTTGCTTCTCCAAACTCAAGCTCCAAATTCACCAAAATCTACAAATTGGTCACATTTACCAAACCTTAATTAGAGCATTTAGAAGTGGGATTTTAAAGTAACATTTGTCTGCCGAAATTTCGGCAGCATTTCCCCTGTAAATACATCGTCCCCAAGAATCTATCTTGGCCAATTTCAATCAACAACAATCCGGGAATTCAACCCGGCCAAACTATCAACACAATGCCAACAATCATACCAACAATTTCAATAATTTTACTCAAAACACCTTCTAACATTAATAACTTGTTTCACATAATTCAACGACGTTTTGTTTAGATTCCAACTAACTACCACAACATAATCCGCAACCTTCCAAATTAAATGAAACATCAATAACACATTTCTTACCTTTAACTTCAAGAACCACATCAACAATCTACACGTCGACGACTTCATTTCAAACTACCAAACCATCATTTTCATCATAGAATCCACATTAACAACAACTAGAATATCAAATAAAATCAATTTACCATAGCTACCAAAACAACCCCTTAGTCGGCCACAACTACATCATGCATATTTCCATGGATTTTCATTTTTTTTTTCATGCATTACAACAACAACCAACCTACTACATAAATTTAGTTCATTATACTTACATTCAACAACACATACAAGGCCACACACACACCATGCTCGGCTACAATTTCAACATCCATATTTTCTTATGAATTCTATTCTTTCCCACATACTACAACATACCAAACCACTCATAACACAATCAAGGAGATGAATTCTTACCTTTCCTTCACAACTTCTCAACTTAGCTAAGGTTGGAGTTTTGCACCAAAGAATAATTCTCTTGCTTCAACAATTATACCATGTTGGAGAGCATCTTTGAATTAGTAGAAATACTATGAGAAATAAATTTTTGGGGCAAGATTTTTGGTCTTCTCTTTCTCCTCCTTCTTGGCCGAATTGGCCCCTCCTCTTTCTTCTTCTTCTATATTTTTTTTTCCTTTCTCTACAACTTCTTGATTTAAAAAGATGACCTCTCCTATCTATATATATACTTGGCTTCTTCAAGCATGTGAGAAGCACATGCTCTCTTTATTCATTTTTTTTTTCTTCTTCTAGAGCTTTCATCCTTTTTCTTGAATTCTCTTAAATAAAAGATGACTTACTTGTTTCATTTTAGCCACCACTTCTTTATATATACACTTAGGCCCTTTAAGTAAGAATGTGGACACTTGGCCATCCTTTCTTTCTCTAGAGAATTCCCCTTTTTTTTTTGAATTTTTCTTAGAATAAAAGATGACCTAATATCTTACCATGTACACTTTGGTCCCTCAAGAACTTTCTTGAATGCCTTGTGAAATTCCCATTTTGCCCCACGACTTTCCTCAATATTACCATTTACCATTTTGAAATTTCTCCTTTTTGCCCTTAACCTTTCTCAATATTTCCGTCCAATAATATTCATAAATGATATTCATAACTAACTTGTGCACAAAGTTTTTTTTGAAAATGGTCTCGTCTTTAACTTTCCACGACGACTTTGAAATATCCAAACGTGCAAAATACGGGCTATAACAGCAAGACCATTCTCAAAAATTATTTTAATGTACGAGTCGTGGTAAATATTTTTCATGGTTATTATTAGTGTGAAAATATTGAGAGAGGTTAAGGGACAAAAGAGAAATTCGCAAATGACCAATGGAAATAATGTGGAAGCTTAGGGGCAAAATGGTAATTTTACAAAGTTCAAGAAAAAAATTCATGAAGGGGCCATGTTGGCCGTGCATTATATGCCCTTATTTTAATTAATGGGGGATAATTGTAAATTATAAGAATTATGGACCAAAGCTTGCTTAAGAAGACATTAGTCTTCTTTTAATTTCAAGAAAATTCTAGAGAAAATTCAAGAATTCTCTAGAGAGGGATCATGTGGCTATATTCTTATCTTGAGGGGCCAAATTATAAATAAGGAAAATTGGTGGAAGACAAGTATATATAGGAAGTCATCATTTTAATTCAAGAAAACTAGAACAAAAAAAAAAGATGAAGAGAGTGGAGCAAGGAGGGTTCGGCCATGGCTCTCAAAATTGAGCCATGGGAAATTGACCAAGGAAAATTATTTTCTCCTAGTTTTCCTACTAAATGGAAGGTCCTCTACAACGTGGTGTAATTGTTTCGGGAGATAGGCCATCCGTTTCGTCGTTTCCGCATTCTAGCCAAGTGAAGAAGTTGAAGAGGAAAGGTAAGATTTAATCCCCTTTTATATGTTGTGAAGGGTTCATTTGTGTTGTTGTGTGTGGAAGTAAATGAAATTCATGAAATATGTATGTATGGAGTGGTGGCCGTGCATGGTATGTGTGGTGTTGTGAGGAAAGATTAAATTAATGTAGTATGTTTGTTGTTGTAATGTGTAAAAATGAATGAAAAGTATGAAATCATGCATGTTGAAGTTGTAGTTGCATATGCATGGTGTTGGCCGTATGTATGAGGTGTTGTGTACGGAAGAATGAATTAAATTAATGTGGTGTATTGGTTGTTGTTGTAATGTATAGAAAAGAATGGAACCTCATGAAAATCTATGTATTGTTGTTGTGGCCGAATGGTATAGGATTTGGTAAGTTATGGTAAATTGATGATATTTGACATTTTAGTTGTTGTTGTTATGGATTATGTGGTGTAAAACGAAGGGTGTTGTTGAAGTTAACGTATGTGAATAACAATGAAATGTATGGTTGTGATTGAAGTTGAAGGTTTCGGATGAAATAGTATGTCGAATAAGTTGTTGGAACATTATGTGAATTGAATTGTATTAAATTAAATTAAATTAAATTGGATTGAATCGACTATTGAATTGTTGCTGGAATAATTGCTAGTATTGTTGTTGGTTTGGCCGGGTCAAATTCCCGGATTTTTGTTGTTGATTTGGGGCCGAGCCGTATTCTCGGGGATGGTGTATTTACAGGGGAAATGCTGTCGAAATTTCGGCAGACAAAGTGTTACTTTAAAGAATCAACTTCTAAATGCCCTAATTAAGTTTTGGTAAACATAACCAATTTGTAGATTTTGGCGGATTTGGAACGTGAATTTGGAGTCGCATAAGAAGCAGAAAAGGTATGTAAGGTTTACCCTTCTTTCTATGGCATGTCTTAGATGTAATATGTTGGCTAAGAACCTCGGGGACCCTTCTACCCTCCAGAATCCGCATCTAAAGTTTCCCCTTTTTCATTCAGTAGAATTGAATTAATAATAATATAAAATGTTGGAAAAACTTCCTAAACCTCTAGAACTCGCATAAATAGGACCCGACTACCCTAAAACCCTCACAAGTAACGCCATGACATGTAACATATGTAAATTTGGTGCGCCGCCTCATTTGATCCGAGGTGGGCCCACTGTCTCCCCGATTTACCTTATTGCTCCGCTTGACTTACTTTGAAGCTGAATCCAAAAGAAACCCTCGATCCTTATTCCATTACCAAATGACAAGTACTGTACCTATCCCAACGAGAATACTTCCATGATGATAATGATAACGATGATGTCAGAAAAGAGAATATGCCTATGATAAGTACGACAAGAATGATTCCACGACTAAGAGTCTTGAGCTAAGAATCCAATGTGAATATGAAAGTGTTATACTAGTTCTTGAACCTTAATTCTATTCCGTAGCTATGACACTAGTTTCTAAAAGACTTCAAAGCATATGAATTGACGGTTATAATGCCTATGATCTTATGTCTCCTCTTAAAGTTATCTTTCGTTGATAGTCTCGCCTTATAATTATCGTTCCTTCAAGGTGAGACAAGTGACCCGAGTATTCCATAATGTAATCGGAGGATTTCGACCTTACGTCACTCCGATGGACACATGATTTTCTTTGGGCTCTCATGCATGCCAATTGTATAACATATGTGTATGAATGTGAATATGTATATGTATATGTATATGGGGAAAAGGGGAAGGACCACTGTTATATCACCACCTGATTCAGCTGGATTTCGTCTCGGACGCGGGATTCCCGGACGCGGGATATGGGAGAGCTGGATACGGCGTCTGTATACGCGATATATATATAATATGTTGGGACACTGTTGGGGAGGGGGGTGAGAGAGCCGATGTACTCGGCGTCTGTGAATGTAAATAAAGGACACCGTTTCCTGAAATGTTCTGTTTTCTGTATATGTAAATAAGAAGCACCGTTTTTCTGAATGAGAAACAAAGCATGCATGGCATCCGCAGAAAAGCATTCATATGTACAGGTTACATCTGTCCCAGGATAATCTCCATATGTCTATTCCGTTATTATTCATACTGTATATTCCTTTATTATGTTACTATTTATGCCTTACATACTCAGTACATTGCTCGTACTGACCCCTCTTCTTCGGGGGCTGCGTTCATGCCGCGCAGGTACCCCAGATGAGCCACAGCTATCATAGAAGATGTTCCAGTGGAGTTGGCAGGCTCCACTTGTTCTGGAGTGCTGCCGAGTCAGAGTATCTGAGCTATGATGTTTGTTTGATGTTAGAGACTTTGCAGACAGAGTCGTATGTAAGCGGCTCCAGCAGCCGATATGTTATTATGTTTCATGTCACGAGTCTTATATGATATCAGATTTTACTTATGGAAAAAAAAATTATGGGATAGCTTACTATGTATTTCTTTCTTAATTGATTCAAGAGTTTCTATACGTAACAAGAGTCAGCGGGTTCGCTCGGCTCCAGGTATGGGGTCGGGTGCCCATCACACCCTAGTAAAGTCGGGGTGTGACAAAGTGGTATCAGAGCAGGTCGGTCTAAGGGGTTTTCTGCAAAGTCGTGTCCAGTAGAGTCCTGTTTATGGGTGTGAAGCCGGCCACATTTATAAATAGGAGGCTGCGCGGCATCTAGGAAATATTGACCTTCTTTCTTTCTTAGATCGTGCGATAGAGCCAAGTCATAAGGTATAAGATTTCCCTATATGAGCTATATGTATGACGAAAGAAAACGAGCAAGGCTGCGGAAGCTTATAAAGGTAAGTCCCGACGTAATTGTTCTGTTATCTGAACTTGAAGTATTGGATGGCGGGGATGTGCCATATAGTCGTACGTTCTGTGAGGCCTTGATGGCATTGGCCACATAGAGGTTTTGAATAATAGGAACAACAAAGAAGGTTTTGCCAGAACGGGTACGCTCCACAAAAAGAAGTATGGGGAAGAAGATTCATGTAAAAACCGAGAAGTTCGATTAAAAAAAAGGGGCAACTATAAAGGAACCCCCTCCCGAAGTACTACAAGACCCCATGAGGACAGTTGAACATTCGAGGACGAATGTTCTAAAGGGGGGGAGGATGTTATAGCCCATATATTGTACGTTTGGAAATTCCAAAGTTGTCGTGGAAATTTAAGGGCAAGACCATTCTCAAAAATTATTTTAATGTACGAGTCGTGGTAAATATTATTCATGGTTATTATTAGTGTGAAAATATTGAGAGAGGTTAAGGGCAAAAAGAGAAATTCGCAAATGACCAATGGAAATAATGTGGAAGCTTAGGGGCAAAATGGTAATTTTACAAAGTTCAAGAAAAAAAATCATGAAGGGGCCATGTTGGCCGTGCACTATATGCCCTTATTTTAATTAATGGGGGCTAATTGTAAATTATAAGAATTATGGACCAAAGCTTGCTTAAGAAGACATTAGTCTTCTTTTAATTTCAAGAAAATTCAAGAATTCTCTAGAGAGGGATCATGTGGCTATATTCTTATCTTAAGGGGCCAAATTATAAATAAGGAAAATTGGTGGAAGACAAGTATATATAGGAAGTCATCATTTTAATTCAAGAAAACTAGAACAAAAAAAAAAGATGAAGAGAGTGGAGCAAGGAGGGTTCGGCCATGGCTCTCAAAGTTGAGCCATGGGAAATTGACCAAGGAAAATTATTTTCTCCTCGTTTTCCTACTAAATGGAAGGTCCTCTACAACGTGGTATAATTGTTTCGGGAGATAAGCCATCCGTTTCGTCGTTTCCGCATTCTAGCCAAGTGAAGAAGTTGAAGAGGAAAGGTAAGATTTAATCCCCTTTTATATGTTGTGAAGGGTTCATTTGTGTTGTTGTGTGTGGAAGTATATGAAATTCATGAAATATGTATGTATGGAGTGGTGGCCGTGCATGGTATGTGTGGTGTTGTGAGGAAAGATTAAATTAATGTAGTATGTTTGTTGTTGTAATGTGTAAAAATGAATGAAAAGTATGAAATCATGCATGTTGAAGTTGTAGTTGCATATGCATGGTGTTGGCCTTATGTATGAGGTGTTGTGTAAGGAAGAATGAATTAAATTCATGTGGTGTATTGGTTGTTGTTGTAATGTATAGAAAAGAATGGAAACTCATGAAAATCTATGTATTGTTGTTGTGGCCGAATGGTATAGGATTTGGTAAGTTATGGTAAATTGATGATATTTGACATTTTAGTTGTTGTTGTTATGGATTATGTGGTGTAAAACGAAGGGTGTTGTTGAAGTTAACGTATGTGAATAACAATGAAATGTATGGTTGTGATTGAAGTTGAAGGTTTCGGATGAAATAGTATGTCGAATAAGTTGTTGGAACATTATGTGAATTGAATTGTATTAAATTAAATTGAATTGGATTGAATCGACTATTGAATTGTTGCTGGAATAATTGCTAGTATTGTTGTTGGTTTGGCCGGGTCAAATTCCCGGATTGTTGTTGTTGATTTGGGGCCAAGCCGTATTCTCAGGGATGGTGTATTTACAGGGGAAATGCTGCCGAAATTTCGGCAGACAAAGTGTTACTTTAAAGAATCAACTTCTAAATGCCCTAATTAAGTTTTGGTAAACATAACCAATTTGTAGATTTTGGCGGATTTGGAACGTGAATTTGGAGTCGCATAAGAAGCGGAAAAGGTATGTAAGGTTTACCCTTCTTTCTATGGCATGTCTTAGACGTAATATGTTGGCTAAGAACCTCGGGTACCCTTCTACCCTCCAGAATCCGCATCTAAAGTTTCCCCTTTTTCATTCAGTAGAATTGAATTAATAATAATATAAAATGTTGGAAAAACTTCCTAAACCTCTAGAACTCGTATAAATAGGACCCGACTACCCTAAAACCCTCACAAGTAACGCCATGACATGTAACATATGTAAATTTGGTGCGCCGCCTCATTTGATCTGAGTTGGGCCCACTGTCTCCCCGATTTACCTTATTGCTCCGCTTGACTTACTTTGAAGCTGAATCCAAAAGAAACCCTCGATCCTTATTCCATTACCAAATGACAAGTACTGTACCTATCCCAACGAGAATACTTCCATGATGATAATGATCCTATGATAAGTACGACAAGAATGATTCCACGACTAAGAGTCTTGAGCTAAGAATCCAATGTGAATATGAAAGTGTTATACTAGTTCTTGAACCTTAATTCTATTCCGTAGCTATGACACTAGTTTCTAAAAGACTTCAAAGCATATGAATTGACTGTTATAATGCCTATGATCTTATGTCTCCTCTTAAAGTTATCTTTCGTTGATAGTCTCGCCTTATAATTATCGTTCCTTCAAGGTGAGACAAGTGACCCGAGTATTCCATAATGTAATCGGAGGATTTCGACCTTACGTCACTCCGATGGACACATGATTTTCTTTGGGCTCTCATGCATGCCAATTGTATAACATATGTGTATGAATGTGAATATGTATATGTATATGTATATGGGGAAAAGGGGAAGGACCACTGTTATATCACCACCTGATTCAGCTGGATTTCGTCCCGGACGCGGGATGCCCGGACGCGGGATATGGGAGAGCCGGATACAGCGTCTGTATATGCGATATATATATAATATGTTGGGACACTGTTGGGGAGGGGGGTGGGAGAGCCGATGTACTCGGCGTCTGTGAATGTAAATAAAGGACACCGTTTCTTGAAATGTTCTGTTTTCTGTATATGTAAATAAGAAGCACCGTTTTTCTGAATGAGAAACAAAGCATGCATGGCATCCGCAGAAAAGCATTCATATGTACAGGTTACATCTGTCCCAGGATAATCTCCATATGTCTATTCCGTTATTATTCATACTGTATATTCCTTTATTATGTTACTATTCATGCCTTACATACTCAGTACATTGCTCGTACTGACCCCTCTTCTTCGGGGGCTGCGTTCATGCCGCGCAGGTACACCAGATGAGCCACAGCTATCATAGAAGATGTTCCAGCGGAGTTGGCAGGCTCCACTTGTTCTGGAGTGCTGCCGAGTCAGAGTATCTGAGCTATGATGTTTGTTTGATGTTAGAGACTTTGCAGACAGAGTCGTATGTATTGGGTTGTCAGTCTGTAAGCGGCTCCAGCAGCCGATATGTTATTATGTTTCATGTCACGAGTCTTATATGATATCAGATTTTACTTATGGAAAAAAAAAATTATGGGATAGCTTACTATGTATTTCTTTCTTAATTGATTCAAGAGTTTCTATACGTAACAAGAGTCAACGGGTTCGCTCGGCTCCAGGTATAGGGTCGGGTGCCCATCCCACCCTAGTAAAGTCGGGGTGTGACACTTACTTTGATCAGTAATTAGTTAGTACTTATAGTCGTTCCAAATTCTCAATTAAGTAGCACTTATATTCCGATGATAAGTGTCATAAGGTCTCTTGTACTATTATCTCTCTCCCAACCTATATCATCTGTTTCCTTCAATAATTTACAATACATTATTTGTTCCTCAGGCCTACAGTCCTTGTCCTTTAAGGATTTCACTATTTCTGAGGTGAAGTAATATACACTTCCTATCCTTTAGTCACTTCCTCATTAGGATTTACTCATCTTCATAACAATCCTTATTATATCCACAAAATATCGTGTCCGTAATCAATCTTATAGTGTAACACTTCTTAACCTTATTCACGATTCTTTCTAATCAATCTTAGCCTTAATACCTCGCAGGCTGTCTTATCAGTACATTCACATTCGTCACAATTCTTCCTCCTCTGTACTCTTGTCTCAATCATACTATTACTTTTTTCTAGCTATAAACTCATCGTAATTTATTCCTGCTTGTCAATTCCGTCGGTACCTCAATATAACACTCTATTAAGATTAGCCAGCCCTTTCTAAGTCATCTCTTAGTATTGCAAGCCCTTCCAAATTAGCCTAGCATTTCTTTTTCTTTTACCATATCAATATCGACCTCATAATTGCTCTTACTATCAATTCAACGGTTAACTTATTTCTTGAAGTCAGTTGTACTAACAACTTAGTCAACTCTTATCATCACTGTTGACATGACCTTTCAAGACATATTACGAACTTATATCTCATTCCTTTTTTGTTTCTAAGAAAGTTTTGGCAGAGTTTCCTCTGTATTTCTCACTATCCCAAAACCTACACGTAGGAAATACCAATAATGCCTCACAAGGCCAACATATATACGTATATATCATATCATATCATAGCCACACAGGGCTCCCAATTTCAAGTAAAGGTATAAAGATGTCAAAACTTACCTCATATATTACACCTCGAGACATACCTGATCCTTTAACGATCTGTCCTGTTATACCTTCCTATCTACCTTTCCTTTCATTCTTCAACTTTAAATTTCAATCATACTTCAATATTCTTACCTTATCAGACATGCATCCTTCGCACAGTTGCTTGCCTGTGTACTTTGTAACTTCCAATATCATCAGTCACTTTCTTCTGTCGATGCCGTTCTTTAGCTGAAATCAAGGGTTAGTATAAGGAATTTCATTTCCTATGGTTGGGCACTATCGCACGATCTTAGATATGAAAGAAAGGTAACATCCTAAATGTCCGGTAGCTTCCTGTTTATAGATGTGGTGTACAACACACCAATAAACAAGACTCTACTAGACACGGTCTGTAGACACTCCGAGGATGAACTGCTCTGATACCACTTTTGTCACGACGCAGCCCCGTGGGCCATGACTAGTGCCCGAGCTGGACACTCGTATACGTACCTGTTAGATATAGTCAAACTGAATCTAAGAACAATATGGAAACTTGCAAAAGAACTCCAAAGATTCATAACGTCATCATATATAAATCAAGATAACCTGTCTCCTGAGGAGTCACAATTAATCAAAATGTAATACGATACGGAAGCCGACAAGGCTGCCACCACATACCAATACGATACGCAAGCCGACAAGACTGCCACTACAGATCAATACGATATGCAAGCCGGCAAGGCTGCCACTACAAACGAACATATCCATAGCACCTCGTATAGACACAGCTAAACAAAACTTACACACAACCCACACATATGTCTACAGACCTCTAAGAGTATCGATAGTGAAATATGACGGGACAGGGCCCCGCCGTACCCTGGATAAGCATATATATATACATCAAAAGATCTGTACCCAAAATAAGATAGGCTCCGAAACAATGGAGCTCTCCAAACAGCTGAGTGGAAGTCCTAGGCGGCAGGATCACCAAATCGAGTATCCGTACCTACGGCATGAAACGCAGCCCCCCGAAGAAAGGGGGTTAGTACGAGACTGAAATAGAGATTACAGGAGACAAATGTGACTTTCAAAATACCAATACACTTTCCTTATGAAATGTAAAACATGCATATCAATATCATATATAATACCCAGCCCATTATGGTACTCGGTGAATAAAGTCATCACATACCATCCTTGGCGCCATAATCACATCATCATATCATATATATACCGTATCCCGGCCCTCTAGTGAGGGACTCGGTGAACAATGCAGTGAAACTATGCACGAGATCGTGCCCCGGCCCGGGACTCGGTGAAAGATACATTGAGGTATGCACGAGTAGAGTAGTGAGCAACCATATGCAAACTATGTCATCTTTGAGACTCGATAGAATAGTCAAAATGAACTATCATTTGAAAATCAAGACAATAATCATATCAAGTACCCTTCGAATGTCACAATGGATTATATCAAAATAGATCTTCTGGAATCAAGAACATTAGCCATCCTAGTGGCTCTAAGAATAGGAGTTTCTTTAAAGTTACATGCTCGTCGTCTATTTGTTTATAAAGATCATGCCAAAAGTAAGAAGGGATAGCTTTACATACCTGTCGTAGATCAACCGTAACCAAGCATACTTCATCGGTCCTTTAGCCTATTTAATATGAAAGTAATACTATTGTTAATAAACTACGACTTTCCAGCTTATAAATCTATAACCGATCATTTATAGGAATCATTTCTTAGTTCACACTTCTCGATTAGTATTTTGATTAATTAAGAACTTAACGGGAATCGGGCAGTACTTCCTCTATATATCTCGCCTAACCCAAACTTCCAATTAATCTCCGATTATCACCACAACGCCAACAATAACGATAACAACCCAATAACCTCTCTTAATCCTTTTTCAATTCAAATCATTAACTTCTAAGATTTTACACCAAACAGACCGACATGCGTTACTTTTACGATATCTTATGCGTTTGCTTTCTTCCAAATTTAGAATCCATATCAAAAACAACATGACCACAACATCGACTACCATCCATGTACAATAAAATTACTTCAATATCATTTTAATATAAGCTCGAAACAGCCCACCAAAACTACGACATCAAAATACGATTTTCGATCTTTACTTTGCAACATTACCAATACAGGGAAAAGAGCATAATACTGCCGTGAACAGCAGCACCTATACTTATCTATAACTATATTTCCAGCCCCTCAATATAAACAAATTACCTTCAAATACAATACCATAATAATGACTACACTAATCACACTTTAATCCAATTTAGAACAACTCCAATTCTGTCCATTTCCAACGCCAACAATAACCATGTAATTTTCTTACTTCCAATTTCGTCTAATACAATTTAATCTCTCCATTACAACATCATTAATTCCAATTACATTTCAAGAAGAAGTAATCTTACCTTAAATTGATTTGGACAGATCCTATACTCACTTGCACCAATTGCACCATTTCTTCTTCCTCAATTTAATGCCCTTGTGTTGCTGCCTCTTGAACGTGTAAAGAACCTTGAA